>NW_027104882.1:253968-254481 GCF_000696795.3 Halyomorpha halys | reverse complement strand
TTTTAGATTTTTTTATATGAAAAATATGTCACATTTTGATTCACCACACACCAAAAAACGAACGAAACCAGGAAACCACTATTTAACTTTTCGTTCTAATCCTTTAGGGTTTAGCAGGACCTTCGTCCTAATCCTTGCTGTATTTGTATTTTGCTTTTTTTTTTTTTTTTTTACTTACCCTACTACCACACCATTCCCTTTTTTCATTATATGTTTTTTAAATAAATAAAAATATTCACTGAATATTTATTTATTTTATTATATCCTAAGATAATAATAAAATACACTTGCGCGATCATTGCTCAATTAACAGTACTTCATTATAAAGTACTGAACCATTGACTCATCTTGAGTTTCATTCTAATTTTTCACGAAAACAAAGAATTTTTAAACAATTTACTATGAAATGTAATTGATATGAAGAAAAATCAACCATCAATATAACCAAATTGCATTCCGAATAACCAAAATTTAAACTAACATAATGAAATTATTTTTAGATAACAAGTTCAG
>NW_027104882.1:251055-253488 GCF_000696795.3 Halyomorpha halys | reverse complement strand
TAAATTATTTATTTTATTAAATCCTAAGATAATAATAAAATACCCTTGATTGAGAGTGATCATGAACAAATTACCTCCTTGCGCGATCATTGTTCAATTAACAGTACTTCATTATGAAGTACTGAACCGTTGACTCATCTTGAGTTTCATTTTCATTTTTCACGAAAA
The DNA here is from genome assembly GCF_000696795.3 of Halyomorpha halys. Lineage (NCBI taxonomy): Eukaryota > Metazoa > Arthropoda > Insecta > Hemiptera > Pentatomidae > Halyomorpha > Halyomorpha halys. Next base: position 253,320 of record NW_027104882.1, on the reverse strand, counting down.
CAATTCTTTGTTCTTTGTTTAAACAATTTACTATGAAATGTAATTGATCTGAAGAAAAATCAACCATCAATATAACCAAATTGCATTCCGAATAACCAAAATTTAAACTAACATAATGAAATTATTTTTAGATAACAAGTTCAGAATAATTGCATTGGAATGTATTGTTAATTAGCGAAAACCATGTCTGAAGTTTATCTTCTTTGATGATAGGAGGAGAGGTTGAATTTATTGAAGAGATATTAGATAAGATTACAAACTGAATTTAAATGCGTGAATGAGTTTGGTTGTAGTTTAGTGCTGTCACACTGTTTTGGTAGTGTTTACTCTTACGATAAAGAGATGAAGGAGCGATTCATTAATAATGAAACGAACAGATAATATGGATTTAAAGTGATTGGAAATCGGTTTTTTTTTTAAAGTGGACAAGGTATGTTTTTGTTGATCGGATATCCTAGTCGTGCATGGTGAATGACGAGGTACATAGGAATTTTAAAATCTTTATCTTCATACCGTATTGATTAACTCATTGGTAATCTGTCTCATGGGTGAAATAGTTCCGCATTCTGTTACTTTTAAAAGATTTTGAAAAGTGGCTCATCCTTTAATTATCAAACACAATATCAATTTCCAAGTCTATCAGTTTTCTTTATTTTTGGCAATTTTTTTTATTTAGAAATAATAATTCGATAAATTAAATTTAAAAAAAATTTGTTTGTAATTTATTTATTGATAGTAACAACAGTATTAAAACATATACAACCGGTTAATTTAATGTTAGTTTTACAATGGCATTAGTTTTACACGATACAGGCATGTGGGGAATCTACCCGTTTATCGGGCTCCAATAATATTTCTAGAAGAGAATATCTCGAGCCCATCTTCTTTTCAAACACCTAGAAAGATTGTGTGGAGGAGTTAATGGATTACCTGGTTAGAAATAAGTGGGTTTGGGTGATTGGGAAGTATATCATGGATGGATTGGTTTATTGTTGCGGCCAACATATGGAACATTGTGGTCCTGATAGATGACTTTATTTGTGACAAATCAAAGAGCATTAAGGATTGGATAGGAGAGGAATTCGATGGTTTAGTGGAGCACCAAAGCTCATCTCTTTAGGTTCAGATAGGTTTTAGAAAAAAAACTTGTTTCTTTACTGGTAATATTCAAGGTGGTGTTATATTTAAAACGTATTAACTTGTGTAAATAATTGTTTTACTTACTTATTTAATTGAACTACAAGGCCCTGTTTGTTAAAGCCAATTTAATAATCCAATGCAAGTATACAAACTTATTCGTATATTCGTAATGAATGCCATAGGTAGCATGGAACATAATTGAACTCTTCTTTGGGCCTGATGATAACTGGGGATGAAAAGTGGAATTAACTGTGAAAACATCGCTAGGAAAAGGATTTATTGTGAATCCAAAAAACCTGCCCGCTTCGCCTCTAAACCGGATTGGATCCTGAGCAACAGAATATTGAGTTACGAAGGGATATTTAAAGACCAATAAATTTTGACTGCTAATCCTACGAAATCCTACAAAATGCCAAATTCGTAGATTGTTCTGTAAAAATTGGACAATTTAGAGAACAGCCTAGAAGAGAGACCCTAGCCCAAATATTTGAAGATTCCTCAGAAACTCTCAGACAGCTAGGTTGGGAAATTTCGTATCATAAACCGTCCTCTCCAAACCCTCTGGTTAACACTTGTTTCTATCCTGACAAAATATTTTGCTGAAAAAAAAATTAAAAAATGAAGATGACATCAGACAAGCAACCGTTTGCCTTTTTGGGATACGGCTTTTTTTAAACCAATGGTATTTACTAATTTTCATCACACTACCGAATAGTTAAAAATAATGATGAAATAATATTTTTTCGATAAAGTTTATTCAAGGTATGAAAAAATTATTTTGTTTTATTCTAAAAACTTACAGAGCTTTCCCCTACATTTCATACAAGCACTGATCCTTCTTTTTTTCATGATGGGGATGATTATAAGTGATATATGAGTTTAAAGCTAAAAGTCATTGATATACAATCAGTTAGTACCAAATACAAACTACATTCTTAATAGTATTAGGTTGTACTTTAATATGAAACAGGATCCTGGTAATATTTTTTTCGTATTAAAATATTTAATTAGTAACATCTATAAAATTTTCATTTTCCCAGCCTAAATCCCTGGGATACAGAATTAGAAATATTTATGGGACCAAAATAGATTACATTAAAATAATTTAAATAATATTAACCGATA
>NW_027104882.1:250251-251005 GCF_000696795.3 Halyomorpha halys | reverse complement strand
CAGTCCATAAAGTCTGTGTTCAATTGTCATGCTTAGTCCGTGATAGGGTTAATTACGTTATTGCGCCTGTAAACATTTTATGAGCCTGAAAAATAGTAATCTGTCTCATGGGTGAAATAGTTCCGCATTCTGTTACTTTTATAAGATTTTGAAAAATTGCATTATCATTTAATTATCAAACACAATATCAATTTCCAAGTCTATCAGTTTTCTTTATTTTTGGCAATTTTTTAAATTTTTTTTATTTAGAAATAATAATTAAATAAATTGAATTTAAAAAAAAAATTGTTTATAATTTATTTATTGATAGTAACAACAGTAAAACATATACAACCGGTTAATTTAATTTAGTTTTACAATGGCACAGGCATGTGGGGAATCTACCCGCTTATCGGGCTCCAATAATATTTCTAGAAGAGAATATCTCGAGCCCATCTTGTTGGATGTAACATCACCAAACACCTAGAAAGATTGTGTGGATGATTTAATGGATTGCCTGGTTAAAAATAAGTGAGTTTGGGTGATTGGGAAGTATATCATGGATGGATTGGATTATTGTTGCAGCCAACATATTGAACATTGTGGTCCTGATAGATGACTTTATTTGTGACAAAGTAAAGAGCATTAAGGATTGGATAGGAAAGGAATTCGATAGTTTGGTGGAGCACCAAAGCTCATCTCTTTAGGTTCAGATAGGCTTTAGAAAAAAAACTTGTTTCTTTACTGGTAATATTCAAGGTGGTGTTATATTTAA
>NW_027104882.1:245125-250201 GCF_000696795.3 Halyomorpha halys | reverse complement strand
AGGTTTTCATTTAAGTTAACGGTTGTTTGGATGGAAGTAAAGAGTAAGCGTGGGTCACATCCGTACCCTCCGCTCGTAGTAAAGGTCTCATGCGGGTCATGTGACTAAGAAGCGGTGTGGCTTAATTGTTAAGGTTAGATAGACATAAAAAGGGCGTAGTCTAATGTTATGGCATGAGACCGATCACGTGAATGGTTAAGGTTAGATCCAGCTAAATGTTAATGTGAATTTCCCATTCGTCATGTGACCAAATAATCGTTTCTGATTGGTTTCTAATGGTCATGTGACTGACAATAATGGTTTCGTGACCAGTGTTTAAGGTAATCAAGCTCCAGATTTAAATTTGAATTACCGCCATAGGCCAATTGCTGTCTTTTGATTGGCCGCTCACTGCTATGTCCCAGCTCTCTCATTTTCCCTGTACATTAAGAATTAAGACATCATGGTAAAGAATAAGGCATTAAGGATTAGGATTAAGCATTACGAATTAAGGATTAGTATTGAGAATTAGGATAGGTCAGACTGGTCAGCAGGGATTAGGAACGGTTAGGACTAGGAGAAATTAAAGTTGAGTCGAGGCTAGGGTCCACATTTTTGTAGCAAACGTTCCTCGCCGAAGTACCGAGAAAAGTAGACTTTTCTGGGGGTTGTACGAAATAACTTAGGAATGAATCATTCCAAGTCAACTCAACCCAACCTTACCATCTCAGTGAAGAATATCTTCAAATTTTTCACAGGTGTTGCGTAGAAATCCTATCATTTCTTAGCTATTACTAAAAAGATAAATTACTTTATTTGTATCCAATAATAGTTTTTGGATTCCGCCATTTTCCAACTTCTACCAAACGTATGCGGCCACTAAAGAAGGTTGGAAACACTGCTCTAGAGGAATACCGAGGTACAATGATCTCCTGATCTTCTCTGGGGAAAACCTCTTTAAGGGTATGGGAAAGGATGAAGTTAAATACGGACGATGTGACTGATTATATTGCAAAAACTAACTAATCAGTAAAATAAAATAAAAAATCACGTTAAGATAAAACCGGATACAACGACAAAAAGATTTTTTAGGTCTAAAAATTCAAATGTTGCTTGAAAAACGCTCTGAATAATTTTAGATACCATTGAAGTTAAAATGTTGCTGATTAATGTCCGTCTTGTCGATTCCCCGACAGGATAACCCTTAAGGTTAATTTTTATTTCATTTACAGATAAACAATCGATTAGAATCATGGCTGACTATATCTTAATGTGCCATCTTAATAACAATAGACCCTTACAACAAAAGTTTCAGGTGCAGACAGCGATTACGCTATTTGAAAACAAATTGAAATTGAATGGATAATATTTCACATAAGCACCTTGAGTTCTGAGACATGTCGGGTTATTGTTGGTCAAGTTGTTTCTTGGGAAAACTTAATTTGTAATTTCTACAAATTTGTAATTAAGGTGTTCTATTTCATCAGTAATAATGCTGTTTGTTTAAAATTAATGAATAATAAAAGCTGTTATTGGATAGTTTGTCCTTGAGGATGGCCAAATCGATAAAATTTATTTTATTTTAACAATTAGTTAAATCTTTACTTTTAATTATGAGAAACATAACTGGGTTTCTAGGTAAATGCACTGCACTACAATGGCACTGTACACCATAGTGGCTAAAAATACCTGTAATGATACATTTTGAATTGAATTCATGAAATTGCACGAAACTGATGGTGTTACTATCAAACAGTAGGCCTTCCGTTAAGTTATCTTGTTTTTTTAAATTTCAATAACTGCGTGATTATAAGTAGTTTATAATCCAAACAAAATGCATCATTTATAGCAAACAAGCTTTCAAGATAATTGTTTTGTTAGGTCTGGAGGTAGCTGCACGTGTGTCATAATTATGTAATGCCACTTTGAGCTTTTAATTTGCCATTCAGGTCTTAAGTTTGCGGTTTATTGAACAAAGATTAATCTTTTATTACTTATAAGATTACAAATATTCAAGTTATGTTGGAAAAGGCGGAGGCCCTCATATTTATAAAAAAAAATTTTTTTGTTATTTTTCAGTGGAAGAAATGAATAATTTAGGAGATGAAACTATATATATTTTTTCCCCAACAGGTAATATTTCAGTCCAAGCCTATTTCATTATTATCATTACGCTGATTTGCAGTTCAAACTACTTTAACAATGAAGCTCCATATAAGAGTTTTTTTTTAAATGCTATTTGTAAGTAATAAGGTAAGGGAAGCTCTTATCCAGAGATGTTGGGGGGCGGGCGTGGAGGGATGGTTCGCTTCTCATTATTTTTGGTATTATGACCTCCTATAGCTGTGGTACTCATCCTTCGTTAGGGGCCTCAAACACGTGTTAGTCATGGTGTTACGCCCCTCCCCCTCAAAAGAATTTTTAAAAAATAAGTAATGATGAGGTATTTGGGATTGTTATAAATTGAATTAAACAACTATGAACTGATCCATCAGGTATATTTTAACATTTTTTGTCATTTTCTGACGTTTCAAGGCCTGTGGTCACAAGTAGTTTATAGTTCAAACTATTTAGGTGTTAATAAAAAAACAAATTAAAAATTAATGAACTATTTACTGTAGTGAAAAACGTTTGTATCAGGTCTATTTATTAACCTGGTTTAATATCGACTCCATTTATTGACTTAGTAAAATAATTAAAAAAATATATAAATTTAAATTATTTTATTTTATTGACGGTTAAAATTTTACGTAATCAAATTACCTAATATTCTTTCTCGGTGTATACGTAATAGTAGAAAATAGGTCTCACTTGCTCGATATGGAACTACAAAAGCCTAATAATACACATTGCTAATCCAAACACTTGATTTCCCGTATTTCCGCAAATTTTAAAATTGAATTTTCGAAGGAAATATAACTTTTGGGGTCCCTGAGATAAAAAAAAAAAATATTTTAACAAATTGGTCTGTGTCTGTGAACAGCCTAACTAAAAAACAAAAAGTCTTACAAAACTGAAATTATATTATTAGTTGTAATAAAAACAACCATCTATATGGAAGACTATTCTCAAATCTTTTTTATTATCTTTACACTCCTACGTTTCAGCCACTCAGGCCAAATTCAAGGATCTTATACACATTATCACAGCCAAATGATGGTTAGCACATTATTGCAGGCCACCATGCCTTTGTCAATTTTTATCATTAGTCAATTACCTATTATTTTCACAGATACTCTTATTTATCTTTTTCAACTAATCACTTTAATAAGAGAAACTGTAAAAATAGTAGGTAATTGATCAATGATAAAAATTAATAGAGAGATAATGGCCTGCAATAATGTGGTAACCTATGTTTGGGTGTGATAGTGTGTATGAGATCCTTGAATTTGGCCGAAATGGCTGAAATTTGTTTTTGTTATAACTAATAAACAAATCTATTTCAAATAAGATTTTTTATTATATAAGAAATTACATATTTAAGGTAGGTGTGTGTAAGAGGTGTGAAAGCTACTTTTATGTTTTTAAACTTTTTTTAAAAATTGATTGACCACTTTATAAATAATGAATGTTTAAAAAATCTTCCTTTAAACCTACCTCCACACAGCAGATAGACAAAATCCAAATCGTTAAAAAATCTGGTTGACTATGAGTTAGTGAAAAAAATTGGACGGTATGCATGTTTTTTTTTGTTTATTCTATTCAATAAAATCTATTTATATTTAAAAATGACAGAATATTGTTCTCTTCCCATCTCCATTCGCCAGTCCTCATCCATTCTTTTCTTTAAAGAACACCTATTGTATAACCAAACCTCCACAACATTGTAACCAAATAAATAGGCATACATTGATTAACATAATAAACAGTAGTTCAGACAATATACCTATGTAATTTCATGTTACTTCCTGAAAATTTGTAAATGCTTGCCAGACAAAAATTTGTATGAATTTATTCTTAGGCGTCATATGTCCCAGAATAAATTTTTTTTTTTCTTCATTCATTGAATATTGTTAGATACTCTAAAATTATTCACGAAGAGAAAATAATAATATGAGGACTTTATGTTGCTTCAAACTTTTACCTGATTATGTAAAGTTACAACTGGTTGAGCATTCAAAAACTTTTGTATTTGAAACATTATTTTAGCAAATGATATTTTGAAATTACTAGAATTTTTAGTATTTGGTTTTTCTAAAGCAGTTGCCTATTTAAAAAAATATATATGTTCATAAATATATTCTGTTTTACAATGTATATTAAGGGAATATATTCCATTCTGGTAGTATTCTGTATTGGTATAGATAAATAATTATAAATTTGTAAAAAACATTGTGGATTTAGTGATTTTGACGTATTTTTGGAAAATTATTTATAAGGTCTATCGTTTTGTTAAATTGTGCATTGAAATAGCTTAAAAAATACACCATAATGTGTAGTCCTCCATATGGTTCGAACCACTGTGCATCGGGGCTCGTGTATCTTGGGTTAAGCACCTCTGCTCTTGGTATAATTGATTGCTTAATTTTCCCTTCATTGTAGTGAAGTAAGCCTTTGAATTATTAAGCTAGTAATTAAAGGTTAGCATTTAAATGAATTGATAAACTTTTTTATTTTTATCAATTATGTAGCCCATACATCATCAATACACTGCGTGACATGAAATCATAAACCAATACTATAGGTATGGATTACTTGGAGCTCGACATCCTTGAATATAAGAAGAAAATACGATACCTACTACCAATGGTCACGGGTTTATTTAGTTTAATCTTCAAGCACTTGAAGCATTAGGCACTCCAGAGGATATTCCTTATCAATGCTCAACCAACTAAGCTTTCTAAACACTTCACGTATCTTAGTTATAATTTCTTTAAATAAACTAAGATTCATAAATAACAAATTGTCAGTAATATTTTTATTTTGTTGTGTAATATTCCCTCCTGCCGTCTAACCTTCCTGTAATTGTCAGTTCAAATAATGTATGGGAATATATTAATTGTATCATTACTTTGAAATTATAGCTTATTTTTGAATCAGATTTGCTTTGATTTTTCTTATCTTATAAGAATTAAAACTTTAAAATAAATTCTACCA
>NW_027104882.1:241970-243370 GCF_000696795.3 Halyomorpha halys | reverse complement strand
AAAATATTTTGTTATATGTTTAGGTGAACATGCTTTCTGCAGCAGTTTCCATGTTTACGCCCACTAGGTCTATCATGACAATATCTACTGTCAAGGCAGAATTGTCCCGCTAGATCCTGCGTGGTAGCATGTTGTGAATAGCAGCTATTTAAAATTTTGTTTCTCAATACCCTCAGAAAAATTGCGTAATATAATTTTGCGATTTCATTGGGGAAAAGTATTAAATATACTGTATCTTATAACTACATCTAACAAGTACTATATCTTACAACTGAACGCCTCACATGTTTAAAATAATAACTGTTGCTATGAAGAGAGTATGGACATTGGTAAAAACATGAAATGGTGCGTAAAAAAAAACTTGCTATATAAATAATTGTTTCCCTGTAGCCATTGAGTCAACCCTGTGAGTTCTAGAGACCTTCAGGGACCACCCAGCCTCATAAAGTATGTGCAGTTTATTGGGTAAAAATATGTTGGTCGAGCATTATTCTGACCAAATCACCTCCTTGCCCAACCGTTTGACTCGTAACAGCACTTCCTTACAAATTACTATACCCCTGACCCTTCACGGGTTGTAGCGGTATAGATTTAATTAAATATAAATTATTATTATTATAGTGACGTATCATTTGATTTAATTGAATGTGTGAAATTCTGGGAAAAAGATCTTGTAATTGTTGTATTGTATCAGAGAAATTTTTTTAGGAATGATAATTAAAATGATTAAGAATTGTATTATAATTTTAAGCTAATAATTATTTACAATTTTTAGCTGATTTCCTTAATAATCTTCATTGTTATCTGTATTTGCATTTGAATGAGTTATATGAGTAAATAACATTTATTTAACATAATTTAAATAACTTTGATTTTAAAATGTAAAATAATTGTAATATTTTAATTTAAATATCATGAATTGCTCAAGGTAACGGATCAATAGCCTTAGACAAAAGAATTGATAAAAACAAATGCTAAAGTTAAAACAGAACCTTAAGAATTGTTACAGAAAGTGAGTTAGAAAACAGATAATTATAATTTTTATAATTCAAAATCACAAATCAATGAAATTAAGTCGAGGTTATAATGAAATAAATGTCATTTCCATATGAGTTGTTCCACGTCAACTCAGCACATGTTTGAACCTCACCATCTCATGTTTTCTTCATATTTTGCACAAAGCAATAGGTATATACTTCGAAAAATGTGAAATTTTATTGAGATATACCATTTCGTTCTTGAAATACAGAGCTGTTGGGTTCTCACAAATGAGCCAAAAAACAGAGGACTACAAGATTTGGAATTGCTGCAAAAGCTTCCATAACCTAGATATATGGGCTCTGTGTTATTTTACAGTATATTCCATACCCTTTCAAATACTATGGAATAGTATATAGGTT
>NW_027104882.1:240527-241920 GCF_000696795.3 Halyomorpha halys | reverse complement strand
AAGAAAATGGTCAATAAAGAGGAAAACGATCAACAGTGCAGGTCGGAATCACTCGAAACGTGAGGATTCTTCGATTCGAAAGATAATTATAAATTAAATTGCTCCTAAAACAAAAATAAATACATTGTAATTATAATATATTGGGAGTGAGTAGCTCATTGGCAAGATACTATGCTACTAACTCCAAGAATCCGAATGTAGCAGAAAACTATTTTCTGTTTCACTGTAGCCATGAGTCAGCCCTATGGGTTCGGGAACTTTCTGGGGTCCACCCAGCCTCATGAAATGGGTAACCTAAATTGGGTAAAAATCTAGTGGTCGAGCGGTATTCTGACTAAATTACCTCCTAGCAAAACTGCTGGTCTAGTATCAGTACTCCTAATTCTTCTACAACTCATTAGCGGTACAGATTTTTTAAAATTATATTGTATAACATGTAGAGATATATTACACCTATACATAAATAAAATGAAGTAATATGTTATATAAATATAATATCTGATATTTTTAGTGAATTTAAAGTTTTGGCAATTTCTGATTCCGTAAAGCTGATTTTACCGGTTTTTAAAACAAAGCATAGGAAATTTCTTCTTCTTCTTTTTTTTTTTTTTTTTTTTGTAATAATATTGGTAATATTGTTAAACGAGTAAAATATGGTAACTGAAAAAGATGGCTGCTTGACAGTCCGTTTCTTAATGATAAGAAAATTAAATCTAATATTTTAAATTATTACTTTTAGCGATAGCTGCTTCAAAGTATTTACTATACTTTCCCTATACCTTCATCATTTAACCTACTTAACAAAAGTACATTTTTAACTTTTAATTCCTCAACTATGAGTCAAGTATATAGTAACTGGACGTATGTCCAGTTAGTATGTGAAACATATACACAAGTATAATGCGGAATCAGTTTGAAAATATTTTGTTATATGTTTAGGTGAACATGCTTTCTGCAGCAGTTTCCATGTTTACGCCCACTAGGTCTATCATGACAATATCTACTGTCAAGGCAGAATTGTCCCGCTAGATCCTGCGTGGTAGCATGTTGTGAATAGCAGCTATTTAAAATTTTGTTTCTCAATACCCTCAGAAAAATTGCGTAATATAATTTTGCGATTTCATTGGGGAAAAGTATTAAATATACTGTATCTTATAACTACATCTAACAAGTACTATATCTTACAACTGAACGCCTCACATGTTTAAAATAATAACTGTTGCTATGAAGAGAGTATGGACATTGGTAAAAACATGAAATGGTGCGTAAAAAAAAAACTTGCTATATAAATAATTGTTTCCCTGTAGCCATTGAGTCAACCCTGTGAGTTCTAGAGACCTTCAGGGACCACCCAGCCTCATAAAGTATGTGCAGTTTATTGGGTAAAAATATG
>NW_027104882.1:237998-239542 GCF_000696795.3 Halyomorpha halys | reverse complement strand
CAAGACCTAGATGGAAATTTTTACTTTAGTTTTGTTAGAAGGTACATTTTTTTAATTTATTCTTCGAAAAGGTTGTAAATCACAGGACAAAATATATGAGTATGGGACGAAAATAGCTTCAATGTTTTATTTTTTTTTAAATATTTAATTATTGTTATTTACAACTGTACATTATAATACATTTAGTAAATCTGATCTCAGTTAAATTGAAATGTTACAGGCGTGTAAAATAAACTACCCATTGGTAGCATTCTAATGCCGTTTTACATTAGCAGGTATCGTGGACGTCTTATTTTCAGGCGCCACGGAGGATTGTCAGGAAGGGAAGAGGAAACAAGGTTAAAAACTAGTGGGTTCGGGTGGTTAGGGAGTTCATGATGGAAGGATTGATATCTGGTTCGGTCTAGATCGGTTATATGTGGAACATTAAGGTAAATCATCACAATACATAAAGATGTATGATTTTATTTGTGACAAAGTAAGGAGCATTGAGGATTTTACGAAGGATTTTCGATCCAATGATTGGATTCGAGAGGAATTCGAAAGTTTAGTGGAGCCCCTAAGCTCAACTCCGTATGTCCAGATTGGCCTTATTACAGTCATTTAGATCAGTCTATTGAAATGAATTGGAAGTTTAGACCGTTTGTCCAGTAAGTGCTGTAAAAGTCGGAATCGACGTGCAGTTTCCTTTATTTTCTGTCTTGTGTGAGGATTCCAGGTGAGTCGCTTGTTCAGATGTAGTCCAAGGTAGCGGATCTGTTCGACAGGGGTAAGACTAACATCATTAAATGAAACTGTAGGGCAGTCAGTAGGTTAACGACGTAGGGTAAAGGTAATTTGATGGGATTTGTTGGAATTTATTTTAATCCTCCAATTAAGACACCATTCTTCGAGGGCTGTGATATGGGATTGAAGAGTTTGGGATGCAATCAAAGAGTTATTATTAATAGCGAGCACTCATGTGTCATCAGCATAAGTGGTGAGGGTGGTGCTAGAATTGGTTGGGATATCAGCTGTATAGACGGTGTAGAGAATGGGCCCGAGGATACTACCTTGAGGAACACCAACGGACTGAGGATAGAGGAAGGAATAGGATCCGTTGTGGTTTACTTGGAATAGATGAGAAAGGAACGGATGATGAGAAAGTATGTGGAAGGTAGAAATCTACAGAGTTTGTAAAGCAGTCTCGGATGCCAGACTAGATCAAAAACTTCAATGTTGGCAAAATAAAAAACTATATCATCACACTCATTACTTCAACTTTTTATTCATATTAATTATTACACCGATGTTAATATTAAAGTTTTCATATAAATAAACTCGAAGTTTATATAAGCCATTTATAAGCCAAACGTACATAATGATTCTGTTAATTAGCTAGCAGTTTCTTTTATTTTCGCAATCTTCTGATTCCATTGACCATTTTTTCACTTATAGTAAAATAAAGTGTAAAGTATAAAAAATAAGTATAAAAAGACACTATATCTTTTTATACTATTTATACCATACATTTTCTCAAAAGTAAAAAAAATAAATTTGGTCTT
>NW_027104882.1:221186-237948 GCF_000696795.3 Halyomorpha halys | reverse complement strand
TTAGAAGGTACATTTTTTTAATTTATTCTTCGAAAAGGTTGTAAATCACAGGACAAAATATGAGTATGGGACGAAAATAGCGAATAACGAAAATTCAATGTTTTTTTTTTTTTAAATATTTAATTATTGCTATTTATAACTGTACATTTAGTAAATCTGATCTCAGTTAAATTGAAATGTTACAGGCGTGTTGAGAAACTACCCATTGGTAGCACTCTAATGCCGTTTTACATTAGCAGGTATCGTGGACGTCTTATTTTCAGGCGCCAAGGAGGATTCTCATGAATGGAAGAGGAAGCAAGGAATACGAAAGTTTAGTGGAGCCTCTAAGCTCAACTCCGTACGTCCAGATTGGCCTTATTACAGATCAGTCTTTTGTAATGAATTGGAAGTTTAGACCGTTTGTCCAGTAAATGCTGTAAAAGTCGAAATCGACTTGCAGTTTCCTGTCTTGTGTGAGGATTCCAGGTGAGTCGCTTGTCTTGATGTAGTCCAAGGTTGCGTATCTTTTCGACAGGGGTAAGATAAACATAATTAAAAGAGACTGTAAGGTAGTTGGTAGGTTTACGACGTAGGGTAAAGGTGATTTGATGGGATTTGTTTGAATTTATTTTGATCTTCCAATTATGACACCATTCTTTGAGGGCTGTCATATGGGATTGGAGAGTTTGGGATGCAATCAAAGGGTTATTATTAACAGCGAGCACACATGTGTCATCAGCATAAGTGGTGAGGGTGGTGTTAGGATTGGTTGGGATGTCAGCTGTATAGACGGTGTAGAGGATGGGCCCGAGGGTACTACCTTGAGGAACACCAGTGGACTAAGAATAGAGGTAAGAATAGGAACCGTTCTGGTTTACTTGGAATAATCTGTCGATGAGAAAGGAACGGGTGATGAGAAAGTATGTGGAAGGTAGAAATCTTCGGAGTTTGTAAAGCAGTCCCGGGTGCCATACTCGATCAAAAACTTCAATGTTATCAAAATAAAAAACTATATCATAACACTCATAACTTCAACTTTTTATTCATATTAATTATTACAGCGATGTTAATATTAAAGTTTTCATACTCGAAGTTTATATAAGCCGTTTATAAGCCAAACGATTCTGTTAATTAGCTAGCAGTTTCTTTCATTTTCGCAAGCTTCTGATTCCATTGAACATTTTTTCACTCCTAGTAAAATGAAGTATAAAGTATAAAAAATAAGTATAAAAAGACACTATATCTTTTTATACTATTTATACCATACATTTTTTCAAAAGTAAATAAATAAATTTGGTCTTAGCCCTAGTGAAGGCTTGAAATTTTGGCTGAAACGTTTGCACTTATAAAATAACTTTTTACTTATTTGTGTTCTTCGTTGACCGCACCACCAGCCATATTCTCAAACAATATCAACGGTCAACACATAACATCAAATAACTCAACATTTAAGGAAAATACTGTTTATTACAAGAATATTCGAGCCAGATTAGTTTTACAAGAGCATTACTAAATTTTTACTACTGTAAGTCATATTTATTTTTCTCTTCATAAGCTACTGGGATTAGAAAGTACTTAACTCAGATGTGTGTGACATAAGAGTTTTATTGTTCAAGAGCACTGTGTTACTGTGTTATTATTATTAACCTTTTGCATGGAGTGTTTCTGACCGAAGTTTAATATTCGTACGGTTGTAAAAAAAAAAAAATATTTGTTAATACAGTCAAAGCATGAATATCCACAATTAATGCACGTATAATCTGTTTTCACCTCCATTTATCATCATTAAACATGATTTACAAATTCTGCCCTTCCGGGTCGGGGCGCGGCCAATCTGACACCCCAAGAAATAAGGCTTCCGATGAAAAATGAAATATTGGCTAGTTGGCAAGCCATGTGGAATGAAAGCCCGCCAAGCAAATTAAAAACTGTTAAAAAACGATTAAACCATGGACCACATCAAACCGTTCCAATCGCAGGGAGGAGGTAGCTATAGCCAGTTTGAGAATAGGTCATACGAATTTAACTCATGCATACCTGATCAATAAGCAACCACCGCCAAAATTTCAATACTGTAACAGTGTACTTACAGTCATTCGCATATTTGAGGAATGCCATTTCTATTCCATGAACTTACGTAGATTGGGAGTGGGACCGAATGTTTCGGATGACCAAAAAAACATAGAAATGGTTTTAATTTTCTTAAAAAGGAATAATCTTTTGAATAAGATCTAAACCCAAAAGTTTGTCAGATGTATTAAAAAAATTCTAAAATAAGTAATTATTTAAATTTATTTAGCAATTATTTAAAGAATTTCAAATCTTGAAATAGAATTATTAAGTACGATAAGTGGGCGTGATGACCTCAGGGTTTTACGCCCAAAAGCCTCAACCAACAACAACAATTTTACAAATTCGTTTTTATGACCATTACCATTATTAAAATTGCAAGAAGTTTAATTGAAAAAAAAATGTGATACTATTTTACTGTGATGGAAGATCTTAAAATAGGTGGTATATGAACATGGAGTAGAACATAATAAAACATTTAGTTCTTTAAACTTACTTAAAATGACTCTCTACAGGTGAATAAAAATTACTAGCATTGAATAATGAAACCAATATTTGTATTTATTTACATAATTGTTTTACTTTACCAAACCTATTTATGATTTTTAATATATTAATGTATAAACTATATATATATGTAATATAATATAATATTATACTTTGTATGCTGTTTGTTAGAGTTGGTCCCATATACAGGGAGAGTATATGGGATATACTACTCTATATATCCCCTCCAAACACTTCGGAAATCCGAAAAGGGATATTTGAAATGTAAAAACTGTCAAACTACGAAAAATGTAGTCAAACATTATTTAATGAACTTTTTATATTCAAAATTGCTTAAAACGCTATTTAGAGAAATCGATTATCCAAAAATATTCGAGAAATGGTCTTATTTCAGGAAATATTTCCCACTCCTTGGGTGGGTTGGAAATATCCTCCAATTGACTGACAATTGGTCATATTATGATCTATTAAGTATCATCTTAATTTTTAAGAAATGCATCTACTGAAGATTTTTGTATATTCTAAACATTAAAAAAAAAAAATCAGTTCTGTTTTATCTTTTATTTTATCACATATATATTTTCACTTTAACTTAATTGTGTAATATGAATGTATTGATTTGTGATTTCTATCTAAAATGACATTTTCGAAATGAAATCATTGTGATTGTGGGTTTCATGGGTGGATTCAGAAATTTTCTTTAGTCACTACTAATTTTGTGAAAGATTATTTCCTGAATCCGTTAATACTTGTGACATGTTTCTTTTTTTTTCGTCTCTATTTTTTTTTTCGGGGTTCTTTCCCCATCCTCAGATTGCCTATATTTTTTTGTTATCCAGATTAATAATGTTTTTGTATATACTATATTACGATTAAAACATGAAGCGTTAACAATTCTTAATGATGAGTTTACAGTTGATCGTGGATTATATATATAAGGACTCAGTCAGTGAAGATCACAAAGTTTTTACTTTGACCGCATCCCCAATCATCTTCTTCAATTTTTTATAAAATTTCTTTTGTGTACATAATAAATACCTTTTTTCATGACTGACAGTGGCTCTGACATTTGCCAAACACTTTCTCAAAAATTTACCGACGTTATAACGCTGCTAAATATATTACTACTAGATAGTTAACTATTAAGTTTGATTAAAATATGGCGGATATGGCGGATTATTCCAAAAATTAAAGTTTACTTTTCTTTTCGGTAGAGGTGATCCCCCCGATTCACCACTGGATCTGCCAATGTTCGGTTTCATTGGTGTATTATAAATGACAGACTAATGATTACTTCACGTTTACTAGCTAAATACGTTAGACAGAATATTAACTGTCAATAATAAGACAAAGAACTTGGTGACAAAAGAAGTTGACCCGGCGCCTGAAGCGGAATCGTCTTCCATCCATGGTGACCAATAATCGTCCCAGTTCTTGGGGTCTGCCCTAGGGTCATAGCTACAGTTGGCGGTGGGCACCACCAGCTTCCTGAAGTCATCCAGTCGGCCTGCAAGTAGTTGCACGACATCTGGATGACTGCTAGCCAGGTCCGTGCACTCTGAGGGGTCTTGGAGGAGGTCGTAGAGGCAGTACCTGCTATGGCAGTCCATCTTCACTGCTTTCTCGGTGGTGTTGCATCTCTTCTTCAAAGCGGTCCTCTTTCTCACCTCGGCGTAAGTTACCTGTGGTTGAGGTAAGATCCTTGCTACTCGACACAGTTCTACTTCGATTTCGTCGTAGACGAAACTATCCCCACTTTCTCCATAGTACTTAGTTGCGAATGCAGTACTCATTTGCGGAGGAGTGTCTGTAAGAAAAAATTATGATATTAATCACATGTTTTCTGAAAATGCCTATTGTAGTATTAATTTATTTATTTAATAAATACAAATAAAAAATCCTCTTATTAATTAACGTATAAGTTATGAGTAATTAGCTCTCTGGAACACATAAGTTTGTGGATTCCGACGTTAGTTACATTCTTTGTTTATTAAGGATTTGTAGGTATTTTGGATTTGGAGCTAATGGCAAAGGTTTAGTGGGTGGGTGTTGTGTCAGGTAGACAGCAAATTCTTTTTTTTAAATGCTGGGTGTCTGCTTTATATTGTCTGGAATGATCGATTTAAATTTAAAAAATAAACAAATTGCAATAAAAGAGTTGTTTAAGGAACATAATCCAACATTCACTAAACAGCACATCAAGGTGCTATACCGTACCACTTTTGGCCTAACCTTATGAAATCAATTTGCTTTATTATGGATATTCACGAATTAGAGGCTTCCTTTTTTTAAAAATAATGCTTAGTTTAGTTTATTTATTAATAAATACAGTCCACATCATTAATTTACCATCAGTTGCAATCTATTAATAAATTCTGATAATATCTCCCAAGACAGGGATTACCAGCATTAAATAAACGTGAAAAATGTTTCCTCATATTTTCCTTGTTGGCAATTCAATTATCAGCTAAGAGTTTCTACTTAAACTGAGTGATGTTTTCATTTCTTATCACTAGGGGAAACAAACAAACGTTTACAACTTAAGATATAGTCTGGATTTGTATTTATTTATTTTTTCACCTTTAATCAGTTTCCAGTTGTTGAGGATATAGCTCTCCGATTGGGTGAGATCATTGATGTCCAGCAAAAGCTCGGTCCTCGGCGGTGGTGCTGAAGATATTAGGGAGTCCCATTGGTCGATGCCGTCTATAGCCGTGGAACCAGATATCTCCGATAGCTTTCCTCCTGTTGGGATCAATGCCCAGTTAATATTTTTTCTATTATTTTTTTTATTCCAATCTCTGCTTCAATTTGTTGACAAAATACAGTATAACTTAAATTTACATTCTTCATAATATTATTCATGGAATAAAAATCTCCATAATTATTAATGTAATAGAGTTATATTTGCTAAAGTTAATAAATAATTAAGTTTATTAATCTAAAATTATCTTCGAAAAATAGTTTTAAGTCTGGTACTAGTGTATTTTCGTGCACTATTGTTAAGGTATTAATTTTTTAAAACAAATTGAGGTATCTAATTCCTAATATCACACGAAGCAAAGAAATTATCAACTCTATCTCTTATGTTATGCGTGGATGACTTGGTAAACCAAAAAGTTCTGTTGAGTTTTTTGTTGTGACGGTATGAGGTCTAAAGATATCCTTTTAAAATGTTAAAATTTTGCTTAGTTTATTGTGCGATTTGGAATTACTTAACTTTTAGTGTTTTCAGTTATCACTGCTTATTAAAGAACCAGATTAAAATATTTTTTAAAAAATACAAAATTTAAATTTATTTCTTCTCTACGCGGAATTGGACAACAGCCAAAATGAACTTTTCTGTTGCATCTGAGTAGTACTATCATTTCACTGAGCTTCGGACGTAATTTACGAAAGGACCTCAACCAAAATAAATCTAGAAAATCTGTTTAAATTTATATTATTAAACAATTCAAGTTATAATGAATCCAAACACGACCGATTAAAATATTTTTACTAAGAATAATAAAAATATATGAATAAATTGAAAACAAATTCCTATTTGATAATTTCATCCACAATTTTTTAATTATTTATTTTAAATTAATATATCAGTGTCACTGATATAATAATTATTATGATATTTTATGTATTATACATTTTTTGAGACTTTGTTTACTGGAATAGCGTTTACAGAACATGTAAGCAATTAAATAATTATTTCAACAAGCAGCTTGACGGCTAATTAAAAAAATTATTAATTGCATAATCGTTTTTTTGAAAGGTTATACGAATCAAGGCTACAATAAACGTTAAAAGCTAATGCGCCGCACTGAATTATGTATATTGGTGTTTAAAAAGGTGGTTTTACGCCATAAATAAATAAATAATAATTATAAAAAATAATAAAAGAACGTCTTCTTGGCAGTTTTCTAATTTTTTATTCTTTAATGTAGTAATAACATTTGCACGAATTTATTTCATTTTCACTAATTCGTAATAATGTTTATATAATTTCGTTAGTAATTGATGTCAAAAGTAGGAATCGAAACATTGAAATTTAGCTGATCGCAATGTGACAAGTAACGTTTCGGAGTAAACTATCCTTCAAGTACAATTACTAGAAAACTCAAATTCCTTACATCTAATGTAAAATGTATTAAACCATGAATATTAGTAGTTAGTTGACAATGTTACTATTTTTACATTACAACACTAGGAAAAGACATTCAGTTAGTACCCACAAGGAATAACCATTAGTTACAAGTGCATGCGAAATAACTTACAAACTTCAATATACAAGTATTACTAACTAAAATTTACATTTTTAGTAGGACAATAATTAATAAGATCTATTCCTTTAGAATGAGGTTTAAGTGACCAAGTATAAAAAACTTTTGAAAAAGGGATATTGTTTGATTTTTCCACTTTTTGAGAATTGATGCTGTATGCTATTTTGGAAACTACTAAATACAAATGGTGAACAAAAACTGAGCTGGTCAGAAAATCACCATTATGGAAAGTGTTAATATGAGAATAAGTTATGTTTTAATCTCGTCGTATTTTTTTTTCTAAATACTCTGTAGGCATCAGGAATGAAGAGAAAATACAATTGGATTTTCGTCGAATTACACACAAATTTTAGGTTTGTTCTAATGACTACGTTTGAGACATAGGCATGTGTAGTACAGGTATACTAGAGGCCGTCCGTAGCTGAGGGAGGTTATGTGTAGGTCTTTGCAATTACGACCGCAGCGGTGCCGTTTCGAAACCGACCTGGAGGGTCGACTTTTATTTATGTGGCGATCCCACGAAATGAAAACTTGATCCCCCACCATGGTTAGAACAGGGTACACTGTGGACAACGGGCGGGAGGGGGGCGTATGTTAGATATGGCCAGAAAGGGGATCATAAAAAAAAAAAAAAAAAAAAAAAAAAAAAAAAAAAAAAACGTAAACGTAAAAAAAGTGCAGGTTTCTTGTTACGACGAATCAGCTACTAATAATCAAATTGTTTCGCCTGCACATACGCCAAGTTCGGAACTGTTTCTGAAAGTAAAACAGTCCTTGGGTCCTCTTTGAACTAGATATCGTGAGAAAGCGCTCAGTACTTTTATTCTGAATCAGGTGTTACCAAGTTCAGAATTCATCCTTGTAACAAACCTTTTATAATTATAATCCATGTTGAAATAATTGTGAGGTTGATGTATAATATTATATCATATAACTTATATTATTTTAACAATTATTTGTAAAAGAAGGAAAATGTGAAACTTAGCGAAACATGAAATGTTGCCAATAGTAGAAGAGATCATGAAAATTGCAACGAACATAGATAATCATTAGAACTTTCTTTATGGTACATTTAATTAGCTTCAAATTGAGTGCTAATAGACATTAGGGCTTTGTGAGAAACACCTTAATTTTTTATTTTGACGTGAAATTATATTGTCTAAATATGTTTTGTCTACTGTTATTAGAACTAACTATTCCACGCCGCTAATAATTGGAAAATTAAATATTATACGGTGTGTAGATTTTTTAAGTTAACCTAAAACATTTTACTTTTTTTTACGCTGTACTTGGATATTTCTGACATGTAGGGAAGATTTGAACATATAGGTAACAGAATATCTGACATATAGGTAACCAACCTATTTCAACCAGAGTGGGAGGGTCAAGTTCTGGTGGGCCGTCACGAAATAGAAGAGTCAACCCGTCCAGGCCGAAGATATCTCGGCTACAATTTTTCAAACCTATCATTGGTCACTTGCACCCTTTTCAAGCAGTTGGTTTATATTTTGTTAGTATAATTTATACTAATCACAAGTAACGTACGCTAACATTTATTATAATTATTTATTTTATTTATCGAAGAGCTGAAAAGGTTCTAACTAACTTTTCAGTCTCAGGTTTGACAAAATTAACATATTTTCACTTTTGGAACGTTCGGTATTGATTATAGATTGATTCATTACTATCATCAAGCACTAGTCACATTATATGAGAAAGATCGTTTTGTTAATTTTTGTTGTTAGAACCTTTTTGGATCAATTCATTTGATTAATTCCCTGACACAAACATAACTACAGTTACAACTATATACCATAATTTACCAACACATATATAACTAAGTTACAAGTATACACCATTAACATCAACACAATGTATAATTAGATTTAGTTTTTCATATTATGTTCATTTATTCTCGTGAATCTAAACTGTTATTTCTCACAGCCAAATGTTAGTCAATTAGGACAAGGCAGATATTGTAGCGCTGTTAGTTACTCAAAGACTACTCCGACAAGAGATTAATATTTGTATGAATATCGACCAGCTGCGGTAAAGAGGGTAGGAAGCCAGTCCGTCACGTGAAAGAGTTGCTGGCTCACTCTGGCCTTCCCCTTCAACATCGACGTCCAGATGAAGGACGGGGTGCGAACTCCTCCGTCCCGGTTCGATATCTTCACCTGCAAGCGTAAGGTAGGATTAAATAACAACCAAGAGATAATTCCGATTAAAGGAGTTGCCTAAGGTCGGCTCCATATCGGCAAATCATTTGTTCAACTACTTGTTGGAATGTTTGTGGGATATGAATATGTGGAATTCTCACACCTGGTGAATGGCACCATCATAGATGCTCTCAAGGATATAGGCGTTCGGGTAAACCTGGCGAAGACGGATGCCATCGTAATTTCTTTTCAAGAAGGGAAGAACATCGCCATACCAAAGACCTTTACGGTGGAAGATGAAGTTAGGGGCGGGTAAAACTCTATCCTTTACATAACGTGACACTAGATAGGCACCTAACCTTCTCAAATCCCATTAGGGATAGACTGAAGATCTCCAAGCAGAAATCGCATAGGCTGTATCGCCTGCTCACGTCACCACATTTACTGAAATTACAGATCAAGAAGGAATGATATTACAAAAACTGCAGAACTCCATCCTTCGGCAGATCTTCCGAAGTAACAGTGCCATCCAGCTGAAACTCAAGCTTCCTCTCTTTCGGAGTTTATAGGCTGATGGTACATCAAATTCATTAATCGGCTGAAGGCCTGTGCAAATCCTCTCTATTGGGAGTTAGCCACCCCACCAAAACCTGGGAGGTGGCAAGGCACTGTTCCCCTCGCCCAGGAAAGGGGTTCAGACCCAGTCTAAACTCAAATAAAATATATAAAAGGCAGCAGAGTGGTCCCTCCCCACTCCGGAATAAATATTGACGGCGCTAAGCGCCACAGTGCTCCCCTGCACACAGCGGGCCTTCCTTTTCCTGCTTTCTTTCTTAAAATACCTTCGGATAAAACAAGGTAAAATGTAAATAATACCTGCATATATTTAGAAGCATTATATAATGTTTATTGTAAATAAAAATAAAACAAAATGTAAGGTAAGAAAGAAAAATCTGGTGAATCGTATCGACAAATATTGTTGGACAATTGCCATTTAGTTCTTTATTATTACAAGCATTAATCAAAGATATATCATCTCATGGATCCTGCACTTCATGAGGAAATTTTATATTTTCGAGTGTAAAATAAAAATGCAGCCATCTGGGTAGTATATTTATGAAATTGCATATTTTCTTTTGAAAAATCATTATTATTTTTGATAATGAATTCATATTTAAAAAAAATTAAATATAAATAAACCCACTGGAAATAAGAATTGATTGAGGAAGCAATACGTTTCTAGTGTTAATAATCTATAACTGTACAAAAAAAAAACTGCATTTATAGCAGCTAATTACAGTGGACTTGCTAATCTGAAGCTCATTAAAAAAAAACTTCGTTAAACTCATTAAAAAAAAAAGTGAATATGTGATTTTATTTATACAATTCGTTTATAGATACATTCAATTAAAGCGTATCCATCTACACCTTGCGTGCTCAACAATCTAGTTAAAAATATAAACTCCTTTTATTTAAAATAGAATCCAAACTATGCATTCAAATTCAGAAATGTACTTCTGTAGAAATGTACTCTCAATTTTTTTTATCAGCGGATTTAATTAACCTTTTCGTTAACTAGTCTTCAATGAGATATTTGTTTATACAATGAACGTTTACGCTATTTCAAAAACAATTAACTATGAGTTTTAAGAAAATACGCATGTATGTACTTACAAAAAGATTATTTCGCAAGAAAATAAATAGTTAACAATACATTTCTGATTTCTGAACAATGATTAACATTGTAAAAATATTTACAAGTAATTATATTTATAGTTCTTGTTTTTAAATTAATTTGTTATTTATAAAGTATTTCCTCCCCCGATGTTCCCTGATCAATATCCCTTTGATTTTCATTAATTCGGATTAACAAGAGTCCACTGTATGTATAATTAAAATATAAATTCTCTAACTCACCCCTCGGAGAGGCCAATTTGAACCATGATTCTCATAGTGAAATTGCTCGTCCACTGTTGGGGCTCCGTTGTCCGATAAGAACACTATAATTGTGTTGTTGAGCATCCCCTTGTTGTTTAAGGCGGCAACAACGTCCCCTACTGAGTTGTCAAGATGTCTCACCATTTCTGTAAATATTAAACAAATATTGTGAAGAATAAACCAAGATAAAGTATATTTGTGATCGAATTCATTTTAGTAAGAATAAATTGATATTTAATTATTTAGAAATCTCCCATTCTTTACTCGAGACTATTGATACGGAAATACTTTACTAAATATATAAAAATTCATATTGATCTATATTGTTAGAGATATATTACGCCATTGTAGAGAAACATTGCTTTTAGGCTTTTTGAGAAAAACAATGTTGACAGAACCTATATTGGTTTTTATGGAAATTGTTTTGTATTGCAGTCATAAATTTGGTTCTTTTTTATGGAAATTGTTATAATTAATTTGTATAGTTTTGATTGATGTATTATTTTTTTAAATAGCGAATTTAAGTATTTATACGCTATTTTTAATTTTTATGTATTTTATATTTTAAGATATAAAGTTGTGCCAGAAGCTGCGTTTAAACAATTAACCAAAGTGTTGTATGGGAAGAACAGTTATTTGTTGTGGTTACTATGATTGTAATGTTATTTTTAGAAATTGCAATTTAACAAATAATGTAATAATCAGGTTGATTTAAGGATTCATACGAAATTTTTTTAATTAGTCCTTAAATCAAAACAAATTAGTGTATAATAAATCAGTAGGTGCTATGCTTCCTTTTCAATATGGTGGGTGAAAACCCTAGGATATAATAGAATGTTGAACTTTGACTTTAGCCATCTGAAAAACAGATGAGTTTACACGAATAATTAAAGTTAGAAATTCAATATTACAATAATTGACAACTTTTAAATTAAAAATTAATAAATTAAAAAATCAGTTTAAAAAAAACAACAACTTCGATTGGGCTTCAAAGTAATAAAAATACAGTCTTTTATAACCGTGTTATTCTAGTTTTAAAGATATTTTTATAGTTACAGATCTGTCATGACATAGGTTACGCAAATGGAGATTTTTACTGTTTCTGCGAATCACAGAACTCAAGGACAGTGTGGATTATAGTAGACTTCAGTTAATTTATATTAAAAAGATATAAAAACTTTAATATATTTATTTACAAAACTATGTACAAACTTTAGGTTGGTATCCAGATCAGACTGTGAATATCTATCTTTTTTTTTTTTTCTTTTTTTTTCTAACCTCCTATATTTATTTATTTAACAATACAATTATATTTAGTACTTACAAGCTAAGGAATAAATATACACTTATAACATTAAATCTTGGTTTGCCTTGCGGCATTACAAGATAAGACAAGCTTGGTTTTACATAAGTAGCTCCTTTGCCAGGGGCTAACAAGGAATGAGGAGGGACCATTCCGGCTGGTGGATCCATCTATCTTCAACACACTTTGTTCACTTATTTAGCATGCCAAGAGGTGGGTGTGAGATAGGAGATTGGTGGATGGGGTGAGCTTGGAGATTGGTGGATGGGGTGAGATAGGAGATTGGTGGATGGGGTGAGATAGGAGATTGGTGGATGGGGTGAGATAGGAGATTGGTAGATGGGGTGAGATAGCCAGAGGTGGGGGTGAGATAGGAGATTGGTGGATGGGTTTGTACCTACTTTGAGGTCTGAAGTTTCCTAGACTCTTCTAAGTTCGCATGAAATTGGAATAAATAGGACCAATACCATCGACGCATTCCCATACTATATATTAAATGAGTACAATACTGACGTGGTTGTAAACTAGGATTGTGTAACTAATGCAGTAAGTAAGCAGCGTAAAGTAATTCATATCAGAACCTACGGCTTAACAAATACTACCATTTAATTTATAATATTTTCAGATTAATTTCTAAATGACATCACACGGACACCTTAAACGTTGTTCGCGGGTCCTAGCAATTCCCAGACCATATGTTAGGAAACGTTGTAATACACAGGCTTCGGATTCTATTTAGCAAGATGCAGTACTAACCTCGGAGGATCTGACGGTGACTAGCGTTGGCAGGCAGACCAGGAGGGGATTCCCTGGGGAAGGCCAAGTTGCCGGTGTGGGGAGCGGCGTGGTTCAAGAACAGGAGCAGACCCCCTCGGTCCGGGTGCTCCTTGATCACGGAGACTGCTTCCTCAGAAAGCACATTGGTGAAGTACTTTCCGTACACATCTAGAGCAGCGCCTTCCTCGTTTCTCCTCACGTCCCGCCCGTTGACTCCCTGCAAAGACTATGGTAAATAGAATGCACCATGTCCTCTCATCTACATTTTACAAATGAACAATATTTAAGTGGGAATAAAGTCTCTAATGAAATACTTGATGAATAACCTGTAAAAAACTGTGCAAAGCAAGAAAACCATAATTTGATTGACAACAATATAATAATATCATGAGAGTTGTTTCACACAATTATTCTTCACGTGGGTTGAAGGTGCTCAGGGCAAGTTTTCCCCAACTTTTCCCTTCTAAAAATCGGCCAGCATTCCCATATTCTTAATGACAATTAAAATAATTACAGGTGGTTTTTAACCTGTAACCGTTCTAGCCGCACATATCCATGTTACCACCGGTTCAGCCAGATACATGTGGGTAGTGAAATCCCTAGCCCCTACTGCTCCAGTTGCATATTAAAAATAATTCGATACCTTCATTGTTTGCAATGATATTCCTATAATTTTAAACATAAATTTATTTTTTCTATACCTGATTTTTATTTAATTAAATTTGAATATTTGAGGAACAACATTAGATTAGTTATAAATATTTAATCAGTCTAGTACGCCATGAGACTTTTTCTCCATTTTGTTCATATATATATATTAACCGTATTAACTCGTGATTTGAACTGTTTCATTAGTATTATATTGTATTTTTCCGAAAGCGTATTTATTTCATATTGACATTCATATATATCATATTTATTTCATATTCATATTCATATATCGTGACTATTAAAAATGTGGTTTCATAAATAATAATTATAAAATTTCTTAACCTTCACAGGTTCACTGTACGCTCTGTTTTTTTAAATGTTTTGTATTCGATGTCTAAAGCCTAACTAAGTTCTGTAATCCGCCAAATCCGACTCCATGAAGTAAATGAAACCTATGCTGCCTATATAGTATTTTCCTATACTCGTACCCCTTACGTACGAAATCGCTCACTTTGATTCAACTTTTCGTTTGTATTCTGATACTTCTCCAGGAAGAGTTCTAGGTTTACCTGGATGGGTCACTAGTGACAAATGACCTCCTGTTTGAAGTAAATCCCTCAGTTATAATTTATATACTACTAAATGATAATTTATTCAACTATAAAATTTTTTATCTGTGTTCAAATGAAATGTGATTAAATATACCATTCTTCCCTTTGGAAGTCGTTACTCGGGGAAAAAAATAATAATTTTTCATATGATAAACAATACAATTCGGAATGTAATTAGGTTTTCCAACAAAATTAATTTTATAAAAATGAATTACAGTATAATTGTGGCGTTAAACTAAAAACTAAGTTACTTTTTTTTAGAAAACTCATTATACAATAACATTTTCATTTTCAACTATATAGGTATATAGGTCCATGAGTAAAGGTTATTTTTAAATTCCTCATCTATAGGCTAATTGTGTTCATAATATATTTTGTTGTAATTAGTTATACATATCTATTGTATAAATCATTCGATTCTGTAAAAATAATTTAATTAATAGTAGAAATACGTCTAATATAAATTTTATTGGCGAACTCATATTTTTTAATCACGTTTTAAATATATCAGTACAAACAGTATTTGCTAATTTTTATTTATCCTTTTTTCACTTATAAATGAACAAACTTATAATTTTAATGAATTCAATCATCGCTTAGCATTACTGGAGACGTAAAAGAAAATAAATTGTAGCCGCCCAAAATACGTTAGAGACCCAGGGATGTTATAAGACCCATAGCACCTGATGAAAAAAAAAAAGACTTAAACTTAAAAAAAAGATTAATTTTTTAAAACTTATATATGTACATTCATATTATATTTTTTTATATAATTGTCTTAACACTTTCTTTAATCCGAACATCCCTCTGCAGAAAATAATTTGGATTCGCCTGAAAAACATTAAATGAAAAACATTAGGTCAAGAAATGAGCTTTCATTTGAATTTATCGTTTTATTGGCCCTTTGAAGACTATTATATGAGTTGCCATTGCCAAATAGTTGGATAAATTTTAATTTTTTCGGCTCTTCTAAGCTAGTACTTAGCTTGTAAAAGTTATCTAACTCGGAGAGCACTTTTCGTCTTTCCTTTTTTCACACCAGATATATTGAAGTGACGGATATGTTTTACTCATGTCTGTAAAACAGTGTCCGAAACATTACCATCTGATAATAGATTGGCAAATATTCGTTGACTGCAAGAAAAATGGCATTCTTATCTGAATCGGGTCAAGGGTAGTTTGTGGATTGGAAAGTGCGGGCTATGTAGATTTTAACTTACGATAAACCCTGACGTGGAGGACATAGGGGTAAGCAAGTAATTTAGTAAGTTTCTGAAGCTTTGAAGCCCAAAAAAGCTTTGTTTTGTTTTTTTTCAGCTGTAATAATGACATTTTATTTCAAACATATTAATATGAGTAAATGCGTATATGTGTATTTTACATACCGATTGTGAGTGAGTTCCATCGTAGTAACTGATGTAACCGTTGAGGTAGCCGAAAAAGGTGTCAAAACCTCTTCTCATAGGGAGGTGACTTGGTGTCTGATAGCCAAGGTGCCATTTCCCTACTAAGTGGTTTTTATATCCCAGATGATGAAAATACTACGAAAGACAGTTTTTAAAATATTAATTTATATGTTATTTATGAATAATTAATTTATATAATTATACATAATAAAAATAAATTAAATAACAAATCACCTCAGGAAATAATTTCTCGCTCAATGGCAAGGAAACTGGCACTCCGGCTGGTAAGGGTTTACTTTGCAATCCTAGTGAATAGAAACATAAATTATAACCCAGTTCTATTAGACAACTTGAAAAAAAAAATAACTTATTAATTTTTTTAATTATTAGAACATACATCTAGTGTTTTTCATGATAAAAATGATAGCGAACTCGAACAGTTACCCACAACATGTATCTACTAGACCAGTGCTAGAACAAATCTCCTGCCTACGTCTTGGTCTACCGCTCGGGATTTTACCGTCTAGTAATAATTGGACTTTTAGGTAGTTGTTCATTATTCTTACCAAAAACTTAGCTTGTACCCTAATTTACTGTAAAGATGTTACCTTTTCTACTATATCTGACGTGTGATCTTGGTTTCTTCTTCTTTTTGACTGTTATTAAAATACTTATAAGTCTTCACATCACTACAGAAAATTATTGAATTGTAATTATCACGTTACATATAGGTTTTGGGCAAAATTATTAATTTATTGAATAAATTTTGAGCCAAGGATAAAATAAAATTTCAGACAAAAGGATTTTTAGACGTTCTTATCAGTTTGAGTTTCAGCCAGTTGTCTCGAAAATCTTATACAATCAACATATACAGCAGTCGCTATGTATCGACGAGGATCCTCATGTTTTTGTTGAGTTAATTAGAATGCATAAAACTTCACCAATAGACGCACGCTAACACAATGCTAACATCAGGGAAGTTTCCTACACTCTCCTATTACAGATATACCAGGTATAGATTAACAAGGCTGCAAAGGCTAAAAAAATAGATGGCTACAACGAACTGAACGGACAAGGCTTCAAG
>NW_027104882.1:220498-220854 GCF_000696795.3 Halyomorpha halys | reverse complement strand
ACGGCAGGCGGAGAAGGCTTGTATGTAAAGAACCGTTTCTTAATACGTTCTTAACGGACACCTGCATTAAAAATGTAATTAATGTAATTTAGAACATTTTTTATTAAATATAATCAGGTATTAAAATGATGGTAAATACGAGAGTAATTCTAACCAGTCCTGATAGGATAGCGGCCTGTCATGAGAGCTGTGCGGGACGGTGTGCAAGACGGTAGGGTGTAGTGGCGGCTGATGATCACGCTCTGTGCAGCCAGTGCATCCAAGTTGGGGGTTTTCACATCTCCTCCGTTGAAGCCTGTGTCGTGCCATCCCTATAGCCACCATAAAACGACATCAGTTACAATACAGTGCCAGTT
>NW_027104882.1:213796-219911 GCF_000696795.3 Halyomorpha halys | reverse complement strand
ATGAGGATTCCATGTCAGTCGTTTGTCGAGATGTAGTCCTAAGTAACGGATCTGTTCGACAGGAATAAGTGGGGTATTATTAAAGGATATTGTAGGGGAAGAGGTCATGGGTTTACGTCGAAGGGTAAATGTGATTTGTATTTAAATTAAATATTCACATACACTTAATTATTTTTATTTTTTCCCTACACAAATTTTATTGTATTTTACCCTTTTACTGAACGTAAGAGTCATATCAATGCTCTTCCATATTCTATTTGAT
Organism: Halyomorpha halys; assembly: GCF_000696795.3. Taxonomy (NCBI): domain Eukaryota; kingdom Metazoa; phylum Arthropoda; class Insecta; order Hemiptera; family Pentatomidae; genus Halyomorpha; species Halyomorpha halys. Next base: position 219,649 of record NW_027104882.1, on the reverse strand, counting down.
ATTTTTTATTTAGAAAAGTAAATTCTTTATGGTCCGATCAGATGGCAACATCTATCGGTCGGTGCCAAAATAATATAAATATAAAAATGGCATAAATGAAATTTATTATCAGGGCCCTATGGAGGCCAGTATAATTTATAAGCTTGAACAATGCGATTTGAATTCATTTCGAGGGATAAAACTAATTATTCAACTAACAAAATACAAAATACTTTTTTTATTAAATGTAAATATAGAATGTTTCAAACGAGTATTGTAGTAATCGAAATGCTCGAACAAGCAGTTTCTTGTTGTTTCAGTCTTGTATTAGGATTCCAAACAAAATTCTAAAATGAAAATAAATAAATATACGACTGAAGTTAATAATAAGGATACCAATTTACAATTAATAATGAGCTAATGAATTAATAATAAGTATGAATAGAACTTGATTAGAAATAAGAACACGATATAATATATAAAAAAGAATTAAATAAGCAATAAATACAATATTATACATGAAAAAATTATAAATACAATATGTAACGTGATATCTAATATAATATTGCCATCTACAGTAGTTCAATGAATGCAGAGACAGCTCTACGGCAGGCGGAGAAGGCTTGTATGTAAAGAACCAAGGAATTTATTGGGATATTACAGTTAATCCCAAGAAGACGACTGTATTATTTTCTCCTTCCAGAAGAACAAGCGTAGATTAGCCCCATTTCTCGGGAGCTAGTGAAAAACCTGTCATTAGGGTGATCAAATTCTGCATATGACCTTCATTTGCATTATTATTTTCTTATGGCTGCACGTTAATTTGTTGCAAAAAAAAAAATACTGCTAGTATAATTCAATCACATAATGCTTAGGCTGTAAACAACTTCTATAAAAGGAAAGATCAAATGTTAAACGATATTTGCTCGCAATCACCTGGCAATTTCATATTCGAAAAAAAACAAGTTAATTATCAACATGAAGAATCTGTGTTTAATGATAAAAAAAAATAATTGTCAGTATCAGAAAAAACAAATTAATAACTCATATTTTACTACATACCAGCATTTACTACTACATTTATGATTAAATAATAATAATAAAAAAAAACATGTGTGAACCAGACCTACGTCACTATTTTTCTTTATTTTTGTTCAGGAAACAGATCAAAAGTGATTTAGTTGTTCCATTATTCTCCAAAAGCTTGTTAGACAAAAATGAAGGCGTTGGGAGGAAAATTTTGTGCCTCAAATGGCACTTGATACAATACAAATACAAATTTTTTACCGTCCAACTTAATTTAAACGTAATTAAAACCTTTCACAAACTTTTTTTAAGATTTTCACTCACCACTCTACTTTAAGTTGAAATTAATCCTTGCATCTTTTAGACCAGATATTCTTTGTGGCATAATTTTGCTGTTCTAATTTTTAAATGAGCCTCTCTGTAGACATGTTATATAACTCCAATTTCAACAGTTTTCTGAAAAGCACTTTTTATAATATTTCTCATTACAAAATTTTAACATTTTTATTTTTCTAAAGTATAACAGAAATACAAAAATATAACAGTATACTAAAATTTATATCCTGCTCTTAACTATTTATTGATGTTATATTGTTCAATATAAATCAATATTGAAAATACTAAGAATGATTTTATGGAGTTAATCATTCTGTCAACTGAAAGGCTCATAAATAGGCTTTAGAAATTAAAATTCTAATTATTTAATAACTATAGTTACAAAACACTACAGTACTTATCTTTCTTTTCTTAGTCTGCCTGTATCCTCAAGATTGTATCCTGGGTCCCATTCTTTATACGTTTTATAGAGCTGATATCCCACCCAACCCTTACGTAGTCCTAATGACATCTGCTAATGTAACATTTATACTGTCTGTAAGCAATGAACCCTACTTCTGCATTACAAATTCTACAGTTACTCATAACATCCATTGAAGAGTGGTGTCACAACTTGTGAATCAAAATAAATCCTAACAAATCCCATCCGATTACATTTACTCTCCGTCGTAAACCCCTACTCTCCTCCCCTAGTATCTTATTTAGTTTTTAATATCTCACTAAAGCTTGTAGAACTTATTCGCTACTTAGGACTTCATCTTGATAAGAAACTCACTTCGCATCTCAGTGACAAGAAACTGCTCATAGATACCGATTACTACAACACATATTTGATAAACGCTCCAAAATCTTATGCACTATGTATAAACATTATAATCCAATTTTTGTTGTAAACATGAAATGTTTTAAAAAATAATGGTTACTGTTTTTGCTTTTTTTTTTATAAAAAAATTTCTACAATATATTAGAATTATCTATCTGTATCAAACTTTATATTTTTATGTTTTTCTAAATAGGAATTAGTTTTTCATTAATTTTTCCTAGGAAATATTAATCGTAAAATTCACCATGTTAATTCAATTTTATAATCACTCCTTACTTTTTAGAACAGTAAATATACTCCTAATGTGGGATCCTAAATATTCACTTTGAAATAAGTCTGAACAGAACAGAGAAAGAAGTACAAATATCTGGCTGAATGGATTTCCATTATAGATGTAGCAAATTATTGGGAATAATAAATAGAACTACAACTTTTATTCCCTTCACATTTGCGATTAAATGAACAGTTTTACGCATAATTACATTAATGTGCGAAATCCTTATTAACTTCAACGTCAAGGTGCCTTCAAGGGGCGTGGCCTAATCCCATTAGCGTCATTTTTGCTTCTAATGGGATTAGGGTTATGGCACACCATGGGTGTAAAAATTCCAGCTCAGTCATTTATCCTGAATCAATTTAGGATCTTTTACTTTATTGATTAAAAAAAGCTGGTTGATGTGAGTTGCTGTTTACCATTTAATCCACCATTCTTGAATCTGAGCAAGAGAAGTTTGCAAATATTACGAGAGTGGGTAAAGCGGCTGTATTCAGTATATGTCACCATGAGAATATGATACATTGTTAGCCTGAGGAATAATAATGGCTTTGGTATATAGTCTGTTCTTCAGTTTTTCTTCCTTTTTTTTATTAGGAAAATATCATAAAAGTATTTATCTCAAAGATCCTGTGTGTTTTTACGGTATTGAATCTGAATCTCTGTTTGCCTTCTCGCCAGGTACTGGTTTGCCTCACCGTTTCACAACGAAATATGTAAAAAAAATATGTTGGGAATTTTTTCAGTTTTTAGCTTATAATTCGAAAACAGGATTTTTAGAAGAGAAACATTCAATGAAAAATTTAAGCACACAAAAATGTTCTAAAAAAATTTGTGTATTACGTTTTCGTAACTGGGCGGGAATCTACGACAACTGAGGATCTCATCAGTTGTCGCAGATCCCGGCCCATAGTATCCTTCCATCATCGGCCCTTCGGCCTACTACGTCGCCGCACACCATCCGGAACGTAACTGTACAGTTTATGAGCCACTCTTTCCTTGCTCATCCTTATCACATCGCCAAGCCATTTAAGCCTCTGTATTCTTATGTACGAGTAGATGCTACATTCCTTGTAGAGCCCAAATAGTTTACCATTTTTCCTTCTTCACCAATTACTATTCTCGGATACGTACCCTAAGATCCTCGTCAGAATTACTCTAAACTTGTCTAGCAGGTTAATGTTCTTAGGGTCCACGTTTCTCCACCGTATGTACGATTGTCCTTATCAACGTTTTGTACAGGGTGAACTTGGTGGTACGGCTAACAAGTTTGCTTTTGATTAGCCTTACAATTATTTATTGATTAGCAATTCTGCTTTTAACTTCTTCTTCTTCTTCTTCATCCTGGTTCTAATTGGTAATAGAGCCTAGGTAAGAAAAGCTTCTTACCACTTCAAAATTATAGGAGTCCATTTCAAAGCGACTCAGCCTCTGGTCCAGTGACGTTTTACCCAAACATAGTATTTGCGTTTGAAAATTTTTTTCCAGATTTTCTTCAATTCGACCATGAATAGGCAATTTTTTTACAAATTTTATTTAATATATGTTTTAACTAGATTCTAGATTCTAGAATTGGAACAAAAGTGGTTTGGAATAAAACTGGTTTCTATAAATCCCACTATCTTTGAGATACAGTTTTTCGAATGTGTCCAAATTTAAAAAAGTATTTTTATTATTTTAAGTTAATTTGTAAATATCAATATTATTGATTTTGTTATTATTTTTTTTAGTATTATTCTGTAGTTATTATATTTATTTTATTTGTAAATAAAATAAATTTTATCTGTTTTAATGGAAAGTATTTTTATTATTTTAAGTTAATTAGTAAATATATTTTTCGTGAATAAATTATTACTCGTGATAAAGTAACGTAATAAAATAAATTATAAAATGATTCCATAATTTAGTAGAACTTTTTTTTTACCGTTTAGTACATCATTTTTTTTTTTTTTTTTTCGGAACCGCCTTAAACACCACGCGAATACAATAATTTTCACTTCCCTTCATGCCCCTTCTCTCCTTCTTTCTTGAGGGGGTGACTGTTTTGATAGGGATGACTATGGCAGAAGACTAAAAGAAATTAAGGTCCTTGTGGGGGAGAGAGTTGCAGGAAAGGGTGTCTCTTGGACTGAAGAAAGAAGGAAGGAATAATGGGAAAGAATAAGGAAGAACTGGGAAGAAAGAAGTAAAATACTTTAATAATAACGAACTTATTTTTCATAAAATATTTTTTTAGGGAAAATTCTATTTGTTATTTCCATATTAAATATTTTATTTTTATAAGGAATTCTGTATTAATTTGTAATTATTTTGGCCAAATTGTTAAGTGAAAAAATTACACATTACATTATTTTTTACGAAATTTTCGGCTTAATATATTAACGGCGAAATATCCCAGCTTAATTATAACGCAACTAAATCTTGACAAACAATAAAATTGTTCTAAATGTGGATATTGGTGGTCAAATATGAGGCTTTAAAAAAAGTCTCAAATAATTCAGAATTTCACGAAAACAATATTTATGGATTTTTTATTGTTGCAATGAAAAAAATTTACTTGTTTTTAAGAACATTGTATCTAATTTACTAATCTGAAATTTAGAGTTACCTAACCTAAATGGGTTTTAGTAATTGCTTGCTATTTAACAAGAAAAGTGACACTTAAAAACCACAAAATATCAATTGTCTCCTTTTTTGTTGAGAAAAAACTGTTCATGTTAACTTTTTGTTGCTTTTAAGGTCTACTTTATCCTCCTTAAATATTGTTTATTAGATTCATTAAAATAAATTACCTCCATAATTTGTTATTGATGATTTATGACAGCCGTGAGCTAATCGTTCAACACCATTCGGTACTATTAATGAATTATAATTTTATCTGGTTCATTACTAATTTAATCTTATTGTAGTAATTAAATTTTCCTAATTAATTATTTATTTTAAAGAATAAACTCGCGATAAATGCATTTAAAAAAATTTGCATTCCCCTTCCCATAGAAAAATATTGAACAGGTATCTTCAACGGACCAAATTCTAAACTTTAAAAATACACTGTTACATAAAACATTGTCACTAAGATGTATCATTATCAAGAATAGAGATTGTAAATCATCAATAAAAAAAAAATATTTTTCAAGAGACATTGACCTGTTCTTTTAATTGGTTCAATTATAAAATTCTATCTACGTTATCATAGCAGAGGTGAACAAAACTTAGTTATAACTATTTATAATTATTAATGGTACATTTATAAATAAACAATTTATCAATGACAGTATAGCTATAACCAATAACTGTCAATCTGTGTCTGAACCATATGTACATTGTAGTATTATTGATGAAATCTCGAAATTACCACTTATTGTTAGTTATTCACAATTTCACAATATTCAACTTTGTTAATACTTTTTTTTTT
>NW_027104882.1:205537-210830 GCF_000696795.3 Halyomorpha halys | reverse complement strand
GTAGGAATTTACGGATCTTGTATAGCAGTCCTTGGTGCCAGACTCAATCAAAAGCCTGTTCTACATCAAGAAAGACTCCCGAGAAGTACATTCCGCACTTCAATGAAGACGAGACTACATTGACCACACGATGGCATTGCTGTATAGTGGAGTGGGATGTTCAGAATCCAAACTGGTGATCTGTGTTTATGTGGTTGGAATCTAGGATGGGGTACAGGCGTTTTAAGATAAGTTTCTCAAGGATTTTTCCCATGGTAGGTAACAGTGAGATAAGAGGATAGGTGTTCTGGCGACTTTCGAGGTTTGGGAATCATTTTGATTATGGATTTTTGGAAATTTCCATGGGTCAGGAAAGTATGTGGATCTGAGGACAGCATTGTAGATGTAGGTGAGGAATATAACTGATTTTCGAGGAAGATGTTTTAGAACATGGGATGTAATTAGGTCATAACCAGGAGCTTTGTGGGTTGGTAAATTCTGGATGATGTTGGATATCTCTGATGGATGAAATGCTTTAGGTGGCAGGGTCATTTGGAGTGGAGTATTCAATACTTCTTCAATGAGTTAAAGTTGGTTGAGCTAAGGATGTCAGGGTGTGGCTCAAAGGTTTTAGAAAGATGCTGACCGAATATTTGAGATTTTTCTTCGTCCGATTTTGTCCATGTTTGCGATTTAGTGAGAAATGGGTGATTAAAATTCTTGAAGTTAAGAATCTTCTTAGTAGTCGTCCATAAAGATTTGTCAGTAGTCGCGAAGTTTTCAGTTAAGTTAGTTAAATTTTGCGTTTTGAATTTTTTACGTTCGCTCTTCGCTCTTGCTCTTCGTTTTTCCTTTAATAAGATGTGAATGTGGTGTGGCAAGTTAGTAGGTGTGGTATTATTAGTTTTACTGATAGTTGTGTTGTCGTAAATGCAAAATCTTAAAGATTTTATTAAGTTTTCTATGGCTTCGTCAATGTCATGTTTTAAGTGGAATTTTTAAGTCCAGTTTGTTTTCTAAATCATCACGAAATTTGTCCCAGTTAACTCGTCCCTTTTTTAATACTGAAAAATTATTTTTCTTTATGCATAAGCAGATAGAAAAATATAAACCTGTTCGACTTAATTATCGCGGGTATCCATTGGCTCCTTACCCCCATATTATATGCAAAGCTCGGGTTTTTTAAAAAGTAAATCCAACAAAATGTGTCATATAATATGAAGTAAAAAAAAAATAAACTAAAACATTTTAATTTTAAAAATGTATAAATTTTTGAAATAGTAAACCAAACACCAAAAGTGGAAAATAATAGGAGCTATATACATGACAAAGAACATAGAATGTGCGGTCAATTTTATATTATATAATTATAAATGATTTAAGTGCACACTGCACAGATATTATAAATAAATAGCAAACCATCTAGTTAATACTATGTCGCATAATAGTAATTTTGGGATGAAGAAATGTCATAGTCTTAACCACAGAACCAAATATAAATTTAATCTCTTAACAGAGAGAGGTAGTAAATATAAACAAGTATATAGTTTACCAGTTAGCATTATCTGATTAATTTTAGAAATGTAGACAATGTCAAATTTTTAAAATAAAATAAAAATTTTTATCACATTAAAAAAAGAGATATGCAGTTAAACAAAAAAAAATCTTAAAGAAGCGCCCGCTTCAAAATAAGTTCTGTACTTATTAGAAATAAATCAGGAGTAATATTAAAACTTATATAAATTAATATAAAATTAACTAATTATTTAATAAATAAGAGGTTCGTAAATGTATTAAAAATATGTATGCAAATGGATTTAAACATAACGTGAAATACTTTTTGTTTTTAATAACAACTGTATAAAACTATAAACAACCTAATTTGCTATAAGTTATAAAATGACATGATATAAACAGGTAGAGAATCTAGGGGACATCTTCTTTTCAGACGCCAGGGAGAATTATCATGTAATGAAGGTTTGAAATAAGCGGGTTTGAGTGGTTGGGATCATGGAAGGATTGCTATCTGGTTCTGGTCAAATTAGCAACATATAGAACATTAAGGTCCTAATGGATGACTTGATTTGTGACAAAGTAAGGAGCATTAAGGATTTTGGACTGTAAGGATTTGGTACGAGAGGAATTCGATGGTTTGGTGAAGCCCCAAAGCTTAACTCCTATGTCGAGATAGGCCTTATTATAGTCATGTAGATCAGTTTTTTGTAATGGATTGGAAGTTTAGACCGTTTGTCTAGTAAATGTATTAATCGGAATCGACGAGCAGTTTTCTGTCTTTTCAGTCTTGTTTGAGGATCCCATGTCAGTCGTTTGATATACTTTTTAAAAAGTTAAATACAAACGTAATAAAATTACAATCAATGATGAAAAAAATTAGCAATGATTTTTATTAAAAACTTATTGACATTAACATAATAAATAAAAAGTAAATGAATTATTGATGTGTTTGCATTATGACTAATAACCATATGCATTTCTGAATTTGTTTCTTGTTAATTTTTTGTTATAATTCTAAAATAGTCTTTTGAACACGTGATGGGAACAATTTTATTTCAACTTTTTATTGTATTCACAATAAAAATTTATTCTAGGACAATTGAATCATTTTTATTTTAAATTTTATTTATATTTCCCAGAATATAATGTGGCGAGTTTTTAATAAAAACATTTTCACATATTTTTGTGGATAGGTATGTGATTTATAGTATGTGATTTAACATTGTTCTAACAACAATCTTGATTTCTGATCTTTTTTTTTCTTTTTAGTTTATAAAATACTAAGATAGATATTTATGATAGAGATATAATTTCTAAATATGTTCTATTCATTATTTTTACACCTTTTTCTCCATCTATTTCAAATTCAACATTTCAATCGAATTTCTCAAATTAATATTTCAACTTGAAAACTTGATCTTACCTTAAGAGTTTTAAATCATAAAAAATATCATCGCTTTCTATGTAATTAATAAATTTAAATCCATATTAAAAATCAATTATTCATAGTAGCGTTATTTCGTTGATTTTTTTTTTATTGTTTTGTTTATTGAAAATGTTGATATCTGGCATTGGTATCTCTTATGCTGCATTTTAATTTATAATATAAAGCTTTAGTTATCCGCACGTAAGATTTTTATTAACACAATACCATTTTATTTATTTATTTATATATATAAAAACACATCCGACCTTTAGGAGTATTCCATCTTCAGTATTCTCTAATATTTTCAATAATGCAAACTGTAAAAAATAATTATTATTTATTTTAATTATATGCATAGAATAATTTATTTACTGTTTGCATAATAGAAAAAAAAGATATAGTATTAACAATTTTTTTTTCTACTTTTTGAAATCCTTCTTAATATGCAATTATCGACAAATATACAAAATAAAATTTGAGTATTTAAATCTCTATACACTGTTTCGTAAAGATATTTGATCAGATTTCTAAAGAAATTGATAAAAACAAAATATGCAATTGCATAATAATTTCACCTCAGGTTATTAGAACTTATCATTTATACGTTTTGTTATTCTTTTCGATAAAGCTTTTGTTGCTTTAATGCATTTCCAAGAAGAAGATTACACCTAGAAGTTTTGTTACTTACACATACAACCCAATTATTCTAATCTTTCTTACCATGTCGTCGGCCACGATGAAGACAATATTAGGACGGTCAGTGGTGGCAATAATTCCATGTCCGAAGAAGAGGAGTACGGCGAGAACGCTCCGCAACATAACCGCGCGTTGTTGAGAAGTGACTTCCGCGCCAGTCCGCTTCCACGCTCCCCTCCTTCACTAAGGAAACCTTGATAACCATCCAATAATCCTTTAATACACACCTTACCATAAAGGTTAATTGTAATTCAAATAGAAATCCAATCTAAGGCTGTTGCTTTCTTAAATCCCTTGTAAAAGTCAGCACAGTAGTACAATGATGAAATTTTTGGATTAAAATTCATTTCAAGACATAATATAATTTATTTTTAACAATATTTATTTATTGATAAATATTGCAATCTGTCCCAGTCTTGGACAACAAGTAAAATTGAAACATTCACATCAAAATCATAATATACATAATTAATAAATAACATATAACAAACAAATAAAAATAAGGGGAAAAAAATCAAAACATTTTAGAAAAAAAAGTATAGTTCAAATTTCGAACTAAACATAATGATGAAATAAAACACATACGTAAAATAAAATCTTTCATCAAAATATTACAATATTAGATAGAAGCGTTGATTATTATGATTATTATTATCACATAAATAACATCTTTTATCGAAAAACTGATTTTCGATAATGAACTATTGTTCGTCTGTGTTCATTTAAACAAACAAAATAAACACATGCCACAAACTTTTTAGATTCCAATTTCGAGAAATAAAAGAAATTTACAAAATCCTTTTCTTTGTAACGTTTTATACTAACCACTCATTTCAACAGTTTAAACTAATTTTTAAATAAAAGTATAAATTTTTATAATCTTAAATGTTCAGAATTTTTCCAAGAATGTTTTTAATGTTTCCAAGAAATTTAGTTGTTTTCCTAAAAGTGACACTCTAAATTCCTATACAATGCACTATCAATGTTATTTAAATTAAAGTTTATTTGCAAACACTGATATTTTTAGGTTTAGTTTAAAACTAATGTTTTGAAGTGTTGCATACAAAAATCATTCAAGTCCACTTTCAATTTTTTTGATTTATTTAATCAACAGTTTTTCACTATATTATCTTGTGGTAAACGGCACTAATCAGTTTGACTATATGAAACATAATGTACCAGTTTCTCAAAAATATAACCATATTTTAGGTTTTATACCCTAATAAAATATTCCAGACAAGGTAAGTGCGAAATAAACTCTTCTGAAAATTGTTAGATTTACCCTTTTTCCTTAAAACCGAGAATATCCTATCACTTCATTATCAACACAAAACCGCTCATACAAACGGTTTTACGAAAAACTTAAATTTAATAATAATAATAACAAATTTATTATCAATTTACACAATTTTGATCCTTTTTTTCTCTCAACTTTTATTCTTTAAAATTCTCCAACGTTTCGGTCCTCTGGCCATTCTCAAGGATACAACCTACAAAAAGTTTTTTGTTTTTATAAAACAATTATTTTATTTCCTTCAACTACACACTGATTTCTTTGACCATCAATATTGATGTCATTGCTTTTTTAAAAACCCAAAATTGCAGGCTAATTTCCCTTGTCACACCTTTAAAATAAATTAATCATTTTTTTTTTTTTTAATAATTTATTTATTGATA
>NW_027104882.1:202196-205350 GCF_000696795.3 Halyomorpha halys | reverse complement strand
AGCATTAAGGATTTTACGAAGGATCTTAAATTAATCATTAAAATAATATCATAATCACTTCATAAAATATATTTCTTTCTTACAACTTTTTTTTAAAAAAATTGATATCCTAGATTAAAAACTTTTTTTACAAAACACTTTCCCTCTCTCATTTATATTTACAACTTAAAAACAGAACCTACCTTCAACAGGTTATTTCTTCATCACCTTATCATATAACAATAACTTTTTTTATCATTAATTTACATTTTTAATATAATTTAATTAACATTCATTTTCAATTATTTTGCTTTTATTTAAAATCCATAATTGATATATTCTGATTTTATGTTGTTTTTTTTTATAACATACATGTATAAACATACATTTATAACATGGAGGTATATCCCACGGGCAACAAGACAAGGGCAATTAGCCTGCAATTTTGGGTTTTTAAAAAAGCAATGACATCAATATTGAAGGTATGGCCAAAGAAATCAGTGTTTAGTTGAAGGAAATAATGTAATTGTTATAAAAAAACAAAAAAACTTTTTGTAGGTTGTATCCTTGAGAATGGCCTGAGGGCCGAAACGTTGGAGAATTTTAAAGAATAAAAGTTGAGAGAAAAAAAAAGGATCAAAATTCTGTAAATTGATAATAAACTAAACCACTCTCAAACAATCATATATAAAAATAATTAATCTAATAATAACAAACTTAAATTACACTCGAATCCTCCGACTTAAGGACTTACCTATTCCAATTCCAAGATATACCTTATAAGACGACGTTTACGAAAGAGAACCGAGATATTGATTTTAAAATTCCATTTGTATGAAGAGGTATCATAAAGGACATTCGATGACACTAATCTTCGGGGAATTTTTTTTATCTTGTTTCATATTCGTTGGTTGGAAAACATTCTTTAGAGTTGTAAATTAAATAAATAAAGTTAACAAAAGAAAATCCTTAGATTGATAATCCTTCGAAAGATTTGAAAAGAAAATGAGTGTGAGATCTTCTTTCAATAGATCAGTCACCGTGCCACCAATGGTCAGCTACACACCATCTACCTATAATTTACTCTCTATCGGTACAACCCTACAAGAACCTGGAACCCATCCACAATCCTATTCCAACTCTTCCCCGTCTTGAACGTGCATTCCCCTACTTCTGACTCTCATTCCTTTTAATAAGTTTTATTTTCCTTCCATCTTAAGCGTGTCTTTTATTCTTCCTCCTCTTGACAAATCATTCAGTTTCTTGGGTGATCTACCCACAGGGATCCGCTCAACTCGTTAATTCTGATGAAGAACACCAAATCCGGTACCCTAAACATTTCAAGTTCATAATTCTTCTTCAATTCTTCAAAATACCTACTTGCCGTTCCCACGGACAGGTCCATTTATTTTTCTGATTATTTTTCTTTCGCATAACGTAAATCTCCTTTCACTTTCGTTGGTAAGTACCCAAGTCTCACAACCTTAAGACACAACCAGTCTGATTACCGTCTTACATAAGATGACCTTAGCTATTTGTTCAGGCCTCTGAACTTCGGTAGCTTTTAAAGAGCGAGATACCACATGTAACCGGGAGCTACTTTTCTTCTTGTTTATAATTTTTTTCTTCCGAAGTACTTAAACTGACTTACCATCTTGAAAGTGAGGCTCCTAAAATTGACAGTTAATATGTCTTCTTGAAGATCATTAATAACCTGCCCCAGTATATTTATTTGCTGTATACTGAATCGGAGTGACTAATAATAATAAAATAATAATTCTGAAAAAATATTATTGTTTTACATCTAATTGGAAATGGTACCTATTCAAAATAGAAGCTGAAAATTTGAAAAGATTGGTAATACCTGTAAAAGGTCAAGGATGCCGTGCCTTGAAAACTGGGCATTTCTGAATTAGATTACAAAAAAAAATTGAAATGCAAAACAAAAAAGTAAATATACAGCTGCTTCGATTTGTCAACAAATCGATAAATCAACGATAAACCAATTTTTTTATCCTTCTATCCTAAAAAAAAAATTGAAACAGTGAAGGACATGTAGTGAAGCAAATTATTATTATTTTTTTTTATTGGACATATTTTAAAGATTGTCCGTAGACCTGGGTTACTTTCTCAAATGCAAACCACTTGCAGACTGTCCCAAAGAAACCCTACCTTCCGGTACTATCAGACGAATTCGTCAAGCAATTTAAAAAAAAAAAGAATTTATAAGCTGTGCTACTGTTATGCATATTTGGTTTTTTCTAAAATTTCACATGTTATACTTTTACGTTTTCCTAGAAATATTTTCACAATATTCTAGAATGTTATTATTTTTTTCTTAACCTCCTTTTATTGTCATGGAGGCAAATACAATAAATATACCTGCCAACATATGTATGCGATAGGAATGAAATCCTAAATATATATTTTTTTCTTTATTATATATTTATTTAGTGCCCTACGTTTGCCATATGACATTTTAAGGGGTTGGGCTGGGTCCGCTGAAGGAGGGGGTTTACAATATTGGCCCACTGGCCAGGGGGTGAGATCCTTTAATTTATTTTACTTTTAAATTAAATGTACAGTAGATTGGGACAAATTTAAATGTGAACTGGAAACTAAACTGGACTTAAACATTCGACTGAAGACAAAACAAGACATTGATGAAGCTATTGAAAAACTCACATTTTCAATAAAAACAAGTATAATTGACAACACATCGGCTAATAGCCTAATTAATAACAATATACAAAATAACCTACCACGGCATTTTCGTATCTTATTAAGGGAAAAACGACAAGCAAGATCGAAGTGGCATAGGACCAGATATCCAACTGACAAAACTTATTACACCAAATTGACTAACAAATTAAAAGTAGAAATCATAAAATACAAAATTCAAAATTTAATTAACTTTACTGAAAATCTTACAACTACTGACAAATCATTATGGAGGACCACTAAAAAACTGCTGAATTTCAAAGATTTTAACCACCCACTTCTCACCGAATCCCAAACCTGGACCAGAACTGACGCAGAAAAATCACAAACATTCGGACAACACCTCTCTAAAACCTTTATTTTACATCCTGATATCCTTAACCCAATTCATCTAGAATGTATTGAAGCAGAACTAAATATTCCGCTCCAAATGACCCTCCCACCTAAAGCATTT
>NW_027104882.1:186113-201311 GCF_000696795.3 Halyomorpha halys | reverse complement strand
TACAGCACTTACTAGACAAACGGTTTAAACTTCCAACACATTACAAAAGACTGATCAACATGACTGTAATAAGGCCTATCTGGACATATGGAGTTGAGCTTTGGAGCTCCACTAAACCTTCGAATTCCTCTCGATTATTCAATCCTTACTATCCAAAATCGTTCGTAAAATCCTCAATGCTCCTTACTTTGTCACAAATAAAATCATACATAAAGACCTTAGTGTTCCCTATGTAAGTGATCTAGCCCGAACGAGATATCACTCCTTCCATTATAAACTCCCACTCAAATATAATAACCACTCAAACCCCCTAGTTTCTAACCTTGCATTCTCTTCCATTCCTGACAAGCATCCGAGGCACCTGAAAAGAAGATGGCCACGAGACCAGCTAATGTAAAATGTCATTAGAGTGCTACCAATGGGCAATTTCTCTACACGTCTGTAACTCTCCAATTTAACTTAGATCAGATTTACTAAATGGATCTTAATGTACATTTGTAAATAGTAATAAATAAATATTTAAAAAATAAATAAATTAAATATTATAAGTTAAAAACTTCTGGCAAGAGCGCAGATCACAATTTTTACTGGGAAGGTAGGTACATAATTACCTGTATTTCAATATTTATGAATAAATTCTATTACTTTTATTTTTAATAAATTTGATTGAAGAACGATATTCACGTGTTTCAAACAGGTGTGCCCAGAAAAATAATATTGTGCAAGGTTAAGCGAATGTGGTTCATGGAATACGAAATGAAAATTAGCACTGAATTATTTTCACACCCACAACTTCATGACAACATCTTTTCAAATTCGGGGCAAATCGGACGAACCATTTTTGAAATTTAAGTGTGTCGAAAAAAAATTAATTTACGTAGGTAAAAGTAGTGCACGGAATCAGATAAAATCTATATGTGACGATATCACTATACCTGCGGGCATAATTTCTGAAATTTCATAAAAATTGGATTAAGGGTTCGATTTATCATCCTCCATTTATATTGGTAACACAAATTTAACAACAGACAAAACAAAGACATATTTATTCCTGAAATAATAAAAGAAGTTACGAAATTCTTCTACCATGACCCTATTTCATAATAAAGTACAAACTAATACTATTAGTCTTGTTGATTTAACTTAATACAATTACACTGACTTGTAAAATAGTAACTTGTACTTAAGTACTTTTTAAATCCTGTAATATCACTAATTGTCCTCCCTACTATGAAAAAAAAATAAGTATTAGTGTACCCGTTGTTTGTATACTTGTATTTTGAACTAATACTATTAGCTTTCACTATGAAACAGGGCCCAGATATACAGACAAAACAGACTACAAGTCAAAAATCTCTCCTAAGGTCTTAATCAATAATCTTTCACCTACTGTTTGATTAATGGAAGTATGAATGAATGTGATTATCCTTTAACTGCACATTTCCGTTGCGTACTAAACTAACTTAATTTAAAGATTAATAAAAGTCAGGCAATAAAACTAACGGAACGAGCTGTTTTTAAAATATTAGTATATACAAAATATTATATTTTCGCACGGGAAAGTAAAAAGAGTTCATAAAATCTGATTAATTTTATAATAGATCAGGTTTATACTAATCCCTAACTTTAACCTAAATTCGACAAGTTTTTGAAATATTACTGTTTTCTGTTTTTTTACCTTTTGCCCATTCATTTATGACAGGATGGTTATTTACAGGTTACCATCCTATTCTAACCATGATGGGGGATTAGGTTTTCATTCTTTGGGACCGCCACGAATCTCCTCTCCCAAGGCTGGATTTGAACCGGCGCCGCTGGAGTAACAAGGTTGCTCAGACAGACGCCTTAGCCCCCTGATCCACAAACGACCCAAATATAGCTGTATCAAGGAAAATTCGTTTACGCTAAAGTAGAAGATGGAATTTGCTTAGTGTTATACTGTCTCATGTCAAGGCCAATCCCCAAATTTCCTTCCAATCTGGACATGCCAGTTCAGCTTAATATATACTCTTTTATAGGAAAATGTATTTGTGCATGTGTAATCGTAATTAGTTGACGGTATTATATAAAGTTTATATTTGATCACGTTTACAATAATCCCTAACTCTAAGTTAATTTTTACTAGCCTTTTTCGAATTTGAGTCTATATCAAGGCAAATACGTTTGCGCATGGATAAGCTGAAATAGAGAATAGAATTAGCTTAAATTTAAACCAGCTAGTCAATACTAATATCCTACTTTCCTTCAAATTTAGGTATGCGAAAATGCTTGATGAAATTTGATAAAATTTATAAATGATCATTGCTACACTAATTCCAAACTTTATGTTAAATCGGATCAGCCGTTGTCAAAATATAGATGTATCAAGGCAAATCGAAACTTTTAAAAGTTATCTGATAAAAGTTACACAAGAACATTTTTACACAAAGTCCTAACTTTCTTTCGAATTTAGGCCAAATCGAATCGTTTTCGAATTATAAGTGCGCTTTGGAAAATATGTTTTCACATCCGCAAAAGTAATAGTACTAACTTGGCACAGACCCGCCTAATCGTAATCAAGTATAATTTCTCGAAAGCAAATTTGACTAATTTGACAGCCAGAGACAAAGCCAAATTTGTTCCTTAATGTCTAAAATGTATGAAAATTTTCGATTCTGAGGTCGTCATTTTTTTTTTTAATTTTGCATAAATACAAACCTTGGTAGAGGTAGCAGTATCTTCGAAATATGTTTAAAATATTGCATTTAACTACTGCAGAATAGCCAGTACAAAAGACTGTTTTCATAGCATCTCCATATCATCGTGGAATCTTCACAGCCGATGGGGTTCTCAGCCTGCCGTGAACGTACCATCCGCTTTTCTAATGACGTCCTTGTGATATTAATGTTTCGCTGAGGATCGCAAACCCAACAAACATTCCGAGTTATCACGGTCAAGACCATTATACGAAGGAAGATCGAAACATTGTTAAGGCTAATGATTAAACTAGCAAGGAATTACTTCATAACCACAGGGTGTGAAGAATGCATCATGATATGTCAATTTTTCTTATTCAATCTTAATTAATTGTAAATAGAAAATCTGATTAGAGTATATATATATGATTAAAAACAATATTAAACTCACTAACCTCTCAAACCCCCTATTTTCTAACCTTGTATCCTCTTTCATTCCTGACAATCCTCCAAGGCGCCTGAAAAGAAGATGCCCACGAGACCAGCTAATGTAAAATGTCATTAGAGTGCTACCAATGGGTAGTTTCTCTACACGCCTGTAACACTCAAATTTAACTTAGATACGATTTACTAAATGTATTGTAATGTACAGTTGTAAAGAGCAATAAATAAATATTTAAAAAAAAATAATAATATTAAAACTGTCAATAAAATATTATTTAATTAGTTAGTTATTTTAGCTGATTTCTTGACCATTGCCTGATTTAAAGTAATTATGTTAATTTATATTATTGCTCAATTAGAAGAAATGGAACAATAGTTGAGGAAAATATTCAAGGCTCATCTTCTTCTTTCCCGTCCACTTTTGTTCATGAAACTCATATCTACTTTTCTAATCATCTTGCGACTTTATTCTGTTTGTTCACTCCCTATCTGGGGTCTAATAAACGGATTCTTGACATGGAAGGGTTATTCAATAGGAAACCAACCTGTTCTCACCGGTGTAGGAGTGTCAAGTTTTCATTCCGTAGGACCTGTACGAAATAAAAGTCAACCTGACCTGGCTGGAATCGATCAAGCGCCGCTACAATGTTTATTTTGTTAAGTTGACGTCTCAGATCCCTCGGTAACAATGGGAAAAATATGTTGCAACGAGAGCAAGGGATTCTCATTTCACTTTATCATTCTGATTAAGTATAACTCGTTTGAAACTTAAGATTGTCCAAGTAATCTCCCTTTCATTCTGGATTTTGTTCAACAAGGCCACTCGGTTATTGGTCATATATCTTAAGTCTTAGAAAGCAAACATATCTGAACATAGCGCAGACTTTAGATTAAACCTTGTTTGCCGATCCCCTCAAACCTTTTCCTGTCACAGTATTTTTCAACTTTTATTCAGTTGGGAGCAGTCTTCAACAAAGCGTCCTTTCTTCTAAATTTTCTTTACTGTTGATATTTCTGTTGATCGATTCATTCTTTAAAAAATTTGCTGACACTGCCTTCGTGTCCTCTAATACAAATCCTAAATCAGCATCCATTAAGCCCACAAAAGCACTTCTTCCTGATCTAAGACTGGTTTAAAGATTGGTGCAAGTGTATAAATCTAAATGCTAACATTTAACCTCAACCCTCTGACGCAGATCTTGTCCTCCATTTTATAGTTTTGCTATCGATTGATGAGTTTCAATTTCCAGTTTACAACAAAGTAATAATTTATAAGGTAATACTGAAACCTATATGAACTTATCAACACGACCTTTGGAAAACAGCTTAAATTTCTATTATCAAACGTATTCAATCCTTTCAGTCCAAAATTAGACTTTAAACTAAAAGCATGGCTATTGAATAGTCAATGTAATGCTATTTAATCGACAATATCTTACATTATGTCCTTAATATCCCGTTTGTCTTAAACCATACTCCACCTAAGCCTCCAAATTACATCACAAACCTACTCATCGTACTTGTCCTTTTGCAAAATCAATATCTTGCTTTACCCATCCCTACAATCCTCCCCGAAGATTGAAACGGCAATGTCCCTAAGAGCTATTATAAATAATTCTGTTACAATCTTAGCAATGGCCAGATTGTCCACTTAACTGCTGATCGTCAAGAGCTACGGCGCCCTCGCTCAGCCTCCAATGGTTAAAACCATTGTTGCGGGTAAGATAGGAACGATGGGATTTCCTCAAGCTTTTGGCAGAGCAAGTCTGATTCTAGGTTCCTCTAGGCTGATAGTAAATAATGTTTATATGTTTTGGTTTTTTTAAATACTGATTTATTATTATTTAATTTTTTTTATATTATACGTAAATTTACCCTCCTATTTCTGTTACCGTTGTTTTTACTGGTATAAGTGGAGAAAACGAGTCCGAAAGTAGGTTTGTTGGTTTATTTTGCCAACCTGGGTCCTTCAGTGAAACCGAATGTATTATATGTAGATGATTGGCCACATTTGAATGAAAAGGAGATTGTTCAACTTGCTGTCAAGAAAGATACATGAGGAATTTTTAAACTATTTATTAATAGCAGACGTTTCAACCCCACACGGACAAAAAAAAACATAAAACCTTTTTTCTAATTGGCCAAATTAAATTTTTTTTTTTCGTATTAAGTAATATTCTTCATCTTATGTATTAAATTTTATTCTGATTTTAAATCTGTGTCAAATATAATGTAAAGTTAATTTTGCGCCTTTATTCAAATCTATCCATACAATCCACTAATCAATCGTTCAAATTCCTCTTCAGATGAACGATTTCCGATCTCTAGATCTCATTCCTGTTGCCTAAGCATCATCTAATATGCCTAACCGTTTGGTAACTCAAGTCTGAGATTTAATAGGGTAGGAAGATAAATCATGTTAAGTATATGTAATCTAACACTCTGAGGTAGCTCAGAGTAAAAGGAAGATTTACGTGGTTTAGCTGATTGCTCCAGACTCTTCTATTTAATTCCTTTGACCAACAGTTTCAAGGTTGTCATGGGAACTGAAATCAGAGGGATCAAGAAGAAAAGATTTGGATTGGTATTTGTGGCTTGAAACTAGGCGCTCTCTAGTTTCATGCAACGAACAATAACATGGAGGGTTTTTAATAACCAAAAAATCTTTGTTAAAAAACAAAAACAAGGTAACATAAATAAAGCTTCAGAATAAATGCGATCAGCTTCCACATTTCTATCGAAAAAGTCAATTATATAAATCAGTACAGGTACAGCAGCCGTGGATTAAGAAGTTATATTCGGATTTCGGAAAAGCAGTCGTCGTACGTAAGGAAAGGAATATAAAAAAAATACTATTTGGTGATTTTAATGCTGAGACTGGAGAGAACGATATATATAGTAATTTCTTTTTTAAATAAAAGTTTTTATTTCAGTAATATAACTATTCCGTTTAACTTCAGCCAAACTTCAGGAAGTGGGTCCCTGACTAGGGATGGGAGCCAGGAGAGAGAAGAATAATGAGTGAGAACAGGCCGCCATCAAGTATATGAACATCCACCTGAATGAATTTACTCCATATTTTTCTTCTTACTCAACTGAAACATAATCTTCATATACTTCAACTAATCTATATTTGTTATCTTCAATGTCCCCAATTAGAAATTATAAAACTAACCTAATCTATACATGTTTTCTTTTCGCTACCCTATTATAAAGATGTAAATTATACAACAGATTCTAAGAATGTTTTCTCTTGTTCACTCCCTACAACCATTTTCTTTCAATTAAATTACATACAGTCCACTCATAATGACAGAACCATCACATAGTAAAGTGAAGCATCGCCTGGCCTTAAGCTGAAGCTGCACTTCATACAATTACCATATACGATAATTATTATTTTGCTTCGGGATATACCTTTATATAATTCATTTACATTTTGGAAAAAAAAAGAAACTGAAACATCTAAAGCAATTTTGAAATAAAATAAAATACAAATCTTTTCGATAATTTTGACAGGAAGACATGTTTATTTGGCTTATACCTTCCTTATAAGGTAAGGGCTTTAGCAGTTTTTGCAAGATTGTAACAAATTCTGAATCAATTTGTATATGTCTTCTAGTAGGTTTTTTTATTTAATTCTGAATGCATCTTAGTAATTATGTAATGTGAATAATTGTTTACTATGCTGAGATTTATTTTAGAATGCTTGTAGTTCTTCTATGTTCTTTAAATTAGCGAAGTTCCATATAGAGCAGGATTATGTTATTTATTTTTTAAATGGAAGCATTTTGATCATTATTTTCCTTTTGTTTTCGAAACTGGTTGAATAAGAGTTCATTGTCTAACGTAACTTCTAAGTTATTTTATGGATTTGACAAAAAAAGGATAGGAGTATCATTTAAAACTAATTGTAATGGTGTAATGAAACTGTACTGGAATACCTTTTATTGAATTTTGTATTGCATCAGTTTACTTACAGGAAATTCATTTCACTAAATGAGACTGTATAAAATTACATCCAGTTCATAGAACGGAAATTGTGAAATATCTCTCTTATTTAAGCATAGATATACTTCATAAATATATAATTCGCTCCACTCTATTGATGTAATAGAATGATTATTATAATTGCGATAGTCTTAGATTTCGTAACATCTATTTTTAAATTATATTTTACACCCAGCTGAAAAGCTGTCTCTTAAAGAATGTTCTAATATTATTTTTTGGTGTGTCAGCAAGTTCTTTGTTTGAAGAATAAAGTGATTTTTGATTACCAAAGTTTGGCTCTTAATAATTTTCCGGATAAATGGATTTGTTATGAAAGCTTCAGTTAGTAACTCTACCTTTTGTTTTTTTTAAGCCTAAGCTGGCAATTTTTGCTGTAAAGGATGTTTATCAGGTTGCCAAACTATTCTAGCCGGAGTGGGAAGGTCGAGATTTATTCTGTAGATCCACCACAAAATAAATTTTGTCTCCTCGAATTAGAAGTAGACTGAAAGGGGATCGATTCGACAAGATTCCAACGGTCCAAGCAGCTTCGATGAGGTCTCTTAAAGCCTTCAGCGAAAAGATTTTCATGGAGCCAATGAACAATGGAGAAAAACAGTGACAGCAGTGTGTTGCCCAAGGATCAAATATTAAAGACATCCTTGATCCATTTCTTAAAGAATTCTTTATCCGTTGCCAACTCCTTGACTTCGCCTAGGGTGATTCCTTCATTCCTCCCCAGATCCGATATGAGGTTCTGCTACTTATTCATCGGTCATCAGTGTGGTCGTTTTCCCTCAGTCTTTGCTGCCGATATAATTTTTGGGAGTCTATTGGTCGGCATTCTTTTAGCATGATCGAATCATTTTAATTCGTTTCTATGTATATTCTTTATTAGTGGTTACTACTCTGTCTCTTCTCTTTATATTATTTCTCATTTGATGGAATCTAATTTGAGAACTTCACTGAGGAATTTTATTTCTGTAGCTTGTATACGGCTCTCGAATATATGTATTTTTTAATATTAGGCCAACTTTTAGCTGCATAGCTTAGGCATAAACACCTGTATATATACAGTCATTTGTTTTCATTGTTACTTCACTTTTGCCGATTATGACGTTGCTTAGTGGTATACATTTGTAGCTTTCCTTATGTGCTGAGTTATCTCGAGATCCATCATTACCTCCCATAATTAGTAATTTTGATCCCTAGATCTTGGTAAACATTAGCCTGTTCTATACATGTGGTTCCAGACAAAAGCCTTTATAATGTACTGCCCTTATTCCCTAGAACCACTTTTAGACCCTACACATACCATGTAGATTTGGTCGGGTTGATAATCCTTTCTTTCCTGCTTATATTGAATCTTCTTGACCCTTACAATAAATTAAGCAGCAAAGTGATGTTTATTCTTCCTGAAGCTTGTTTTCCACTATTCTTCTGAGTCTTCTTTCTATTCTGAACTACAACTTAAGTGTGTATGAGAGGCATATGGACCGATAATTTCACGCTCCACTATAACCTCACGGACCTTTTTATGGATTGGAATGATCATGTTATTTTCCTAGTTCGGTTGGGATCTTCTTCTTTTGGAATGCATTATTGAAAATATACAGAAACCAGTTTTAAAACTTTGTGAACGTATCTTATAAGTTATTCATTTAAATTTTCTATATTTCGGGACGCCTAAGGGAGTAGGACTTTTGGTGGTCATTCTCTTCTCTGTATCCGCCCTTAGCAATACACTTCAACTTATCGGACTAACCATTAAAGAAAACAACATTCGAACCAAAGACTGATTCAGGACATGATTTTACAAAAAAATCGAACCAGATTTTTGTTTTTACTTTTTATGGTAAAGTCCAAACAACAGAATGTCTAATAAATAATAAGGAACCATAATAAAATAACACGTGTGTAGTCTGAAGTGTTTTCTACGTTCTAGTTAATGAAGACAGTCTTTATAACTCGATGTTTTGTCTTATCTCTTATATAAACAGCAATGAAATCAATTTTACAGTGGGTGTATTAAAAACAGATATACTTGTTAGGGCAGATGATTTGTATTTCATGAGTAATGATTACAAATATATTACATCACCATCGGTTTGAAGAATATCTAATAGCAGGTGTAAATAAATAAGGATAACTTTTTAGCCTGAAGAAGGTTGCGATATTAATTAATTACAGGTTCAAGAATGCAATGAGTTAAACTGTTTGTTTGAAGTCGTAGTTGTAACTGTTTTTACTCGAATAAAAAAAAAAAGAGTTTCAGAGAATTGTCTGCTAAAACATAAGTACGTATCGTTAATGATAATCTGAAAGTTCTCAACAAATTTGGCCGGATTTTCCTGCATACCGATTCGGGAGCTCAACTATTTCGGCTAATTTAAAGGAGAAAAAAAAAGTTTAAATAAACTTTGTTCGTTTCAAGTTAAGAACGGACAGATCAAATTAGATGCTGTGTAAAACTAGATGCGACTAGATAATTAATAAAGGAATTAGAGAACTACTTTTTTCATTGAGTGGCAGTCCCAGAAAATGAAGAACTTTTACCCCCAACCATGGTTAGGCTGTATAGGACTCCAATGGGAGTCTTGGCCGAAAAAAAACAACTTTTTTTTCTATGGTCCTCTTCCTGGCCATTTCTAACATACGGAAGGTTTTCTAAAGGATACCACCCTATTCTAGCCGTGGTAGGAGATCAAGTTTTGATTTCATGAGACCGCCGCAGAAATAAAAATTGAACCACCAGACTGGGTTGGAACGGTGCTAATGTTGTCCCGAGGTAGCAAAGATTTCTTCAACTCTCTCAGCTCTTACAGCTAGCCCTAGGAGTTGTCAACCATCAGCTAGTTCCTATCATAAATGATCTGAAATTTCCCTGCTTATTTGGTCGAATTTTCTTGTTTACTAGTCGAGATTTAATTGGGTTCAAATTTAATTAAGGACGAATTAAAAAATAATTAGGCATCTGAATTATTTTATTATAAAGAAACATAATTAAATTTTAAACCTATTAGGTTCATTATTTTATTAATTGTATGTTGCATGTGTCAATGTCTTGCATGGAGTCCTTTACGACAAAGCATTATCCTACACTGATATTTTATTGTATGATACAAAGATTATAAACATTGAAACAAAAAATAACTCAACTAAAATTTTTTAAACTCATATTTCATACGAGTTTATATGATAAATTATAACACAAATTGTTTAGATGGATTCTTTTCTGTAAACTAGAGTAATTAGCTGATTAACGATAAAGAATAAAAATTATTGATAAATTTTAACATAAAAAAAAACGAAAACCCTTCATTAAGATTTTTAAAAATTATTGCTGTGTAAAATATTCCAAGTGTCCTAGTAAGTGCATTCTAAAAATTCGAAATTATAAGAAATTTTAACTATCACTTTTGCTACTGAGCCCTACAAGATATTTTGTAACTCTAATTAACAAGAATATGAAAGTATAAATACCAAACAGCCTTCCTTGGATGAAATAAAAAAATTCAGTACGCATAATTTAAATTTGGATTTATCAAGTAGTCTAATTTTGTGTAATCAATTATTTATGTGTTTGTTTGAGGCTACATCTAGATTGGTTCCTTTCTGACACCCTTATGTACATCCTCAGAGGAAATTTGTTAGGAAAATGTATAATGTATTTTTTTTATACATATAAGCTTTGTATAAGTCAGAATAATTTCTTAAAGTTCTCTTAAGCCAAGGACTTCATGAATAATTAACTGGAATTTTTGGGTCATGCACCTACATCTAAAACACTGCATTCAAATGCTGTTCTCTGGGTAAATTTATTACAGCTGCTACAGTTTACAGTTGTGTTTTGATTAATTAATGATTTGAAAGTATATTATTCAAATTTACACTGAAGTCTTTGTTCAGTCCGGGCTGTCCTTAAAATACTACTCCATCTTTATTTCTCCATCTGTGAATACCATCAACATTAGTTTATTTAAATCCATATGAATCAGCTGATGAACATCACATATAAACACCATTGTCTAGAAATATACACCACATACGTTTTTCAATATAGCTTTGGTAAAGATTTCTTAAGACTTTGATTCTACTCGACACTCTTTAGCCATTATCATTTTACCCAGAAAACAGCCAATGAATGCAATTTTCTTGATGTTGGATTGTGACCCAAAAATTCCTACTGGTAGTTCATAAGGTCCAGGGTTTAAGATAACTTGTGAATTTTTCTGACTTATACAGGCCATTTAAAAAAAAAAAATTAACTAAAAGTTTCACTACTCTTACTTGGATTAATGATTAGCCACAGGAATGCACCTGAAACTTGGGTTATAAGACTTTCCTGCGAGAGTTTACATATGTGTCAGCAGGCATCTATTGCTATAGAGCAATTTATATACCTTACCCATGATTATTTATTAGAAATCTTGAATGATTTTGGTCGTGAATTGATTCGATCTTGGCATAGGAATCTTGAAGCAAAAAAAGAATTCATGCTGTGTACTATTATTAATAAAAGTCCAAGCCCAAAGCTTTGTAAATTTCATATTTCTGACCTACCATAATATTTGACTTTTCCTTTGCCCTTAATCCTCACGTTTTAAAATAATGAAATTTAATTAGAACAAATGAAGGTACTTTAACCGTTCCTCTTATTGATTGTCTGTGATAGTTTTTCTGATATAAAGTGCTTGTAAAATAGTAAAATAAAATAAAGTAAAAAAATATGTGGTGAAGTTTAAAATATTAGGAATAATTAATAGGTGCAAAAGATCTGAAAAATGGTGAATAGAATTTTTCTGTAAGGGTGTATATATGTGTAAATCAGCAGACAATAATCACTCTAGCACACTTTTACCTATCTTACCCAAAAAAACGTTATGCTGGATGATTGAATGATACAGATAATCAAAAAACCTAGTGATGGCAGCCACAGATGTACTAGTATTTTATGGACAACCCAAGTACAATTAGGACTGAGTGTAAATTTATAATAAGAATATACTTTAAAATCATTAATTAGTCACAATAACCAAGATCTTGTGATAAATCTATATTTATCTGGTCATATTTTATCCAGATATTGTTACGATTAAACATCAGAATTATGACTTGGCTAAAATCTTGTCATGTACATAAAAAAAATGCTTTGGCAAAGAAAAATCAATAGCACATCTAGAGTATAATGGTCAATCACAGGTAGCTCATCAAAACTTCAATTTCTGTTTTCAAAACTGAGCTGCTAAACTATATTCGAGTATAAATTCAATCCACAAGCTAGGCTGAGCAGACCTCAATATCTTTAGCTCAGGAAATGGAACCCATATTTAAACAGCAATACTACCCATTAAAACTTCATTTTTTTTTCTTACCTCCTTTATTAAACAGATAATATGTATATAAACATATATATACGTATTTAGTGCCCTTCCTTTGCCACATGACCTTATAAGTGGTTAAGCTGAGTAGGGGTTAGAATATTGGCCCAAGAGATGTTAGCTGGGGGGTACAAAGAACGGGGAGGGCTGCTCCACTGGGGGATAAAAGGGGAGAGGATTAATATGACTTCAGACTTCAGAGCCCCTGCGGAGTCCTTCCCTCGGCGTGGATGTCGATCAAGGGACAGTGTTTTGCCACCTCCCAGTTCTTAGTAGAGGGGCGACCTCTCTGAACAGTGGGTTAGCTTCATCAAAAAACTTGATGTGCCTACAGCCTATGAACTCTGGCACAGAGGGGAGCTGGAGCTCATCATGGATAGCACTGTTCCTAGCACTATGGAGTAAGTTCCACGGACTATTCCCCGAAGGAGGGAATTCTGGAAACTCTGCAGCTTTTTCAGCGTGGTCTTGAAGAGGTGTCGCAAGGACCAGGGCACCTTAGTGCAGAGTCGGGCGGATGATTGTCTTATAAATCTTCAACTTGAGCCGAAGTGAGTAGCTGGTAAAGCCTGTTGGACTTCAACTGGGCCAGTTTAAGCCTCTTCCTGACGTGACTGGAGAAGGTAAAAAGCCTATCAAGTATCATGCCGAGGTACAGGATGGTGTTCAAGATCCTTCAGCTTTTGCCATCCACTATGAACCACTGGGGGAGGTTGCCCCTCTTGTCCTTCTGAAAGGACATGACTATGGCATCCTTCGCAGGGTTCACCCAGATACCATCCCTCTTCAGTGTTGCTACGATGGTAGCAGAAGCATTTTTGGCATGTTCGAGGGCTACCTTTGGGCTCATGCTGGAGGCTTATGACTTCATTATTTTAAAAATAATTATGAAGCAAGGTGATGAATCTTTAGTTATGGGACTAAACTAAAAAATCTCTCTTTTAAATTATAGATTTTGTGGGCCTGAGAATTCTAAAACCTTACTAGATTTTCTGTTTTAAAATTATTAAATATTGTGCATAAATTGTTGGCAGAATATGAAAAGAATGTATCTGACAAATTTGTATAGAATTGTGTTAGACTTAAGGATACAAATTCAAGGTGGCAGCTAATTTCTACTTTTAACACAAGTCCACTGATCGTATTCTATATTTAATTAGTGGCATCATACATTCAGTGAGTGCATTATTACACAGGCAAAAATGATATATTAAAAATTAAGAACTCAGTGCAACCAAAAGAAAAATGTGACAAGGAAAAAAAGAAAACCAGATTAAGAATTAAAAACTCAATGCAAACAAAAGAAAAATGTTGCAAGGAAAAAAAGAAAATTAATTATAAAATCAAATCAAATCTATGAAACTTGAATAAATCATAGTTAAAGAACAAATAATTAAACATTTTCTATCTGTTAGTCCTGTCATCATGCTCTAATCTCGGCCAGTCAACTCAGCAGTCAAACATTTGGTCTTTCACATACCATATCGCACATAAATTATACCAGTTCTTCTCAATCCATCCTTTTACTACATCATTTTTTGAGCTTGATTCAAGTGCCCCAGGCATTCTTCAGACATGCTCATACCAACTTAATAGATGTTCTTCAGCTAACCATGAACTAAAAATTAAACAAAAAATACTAACTAAATATAAAATAAAAATTAACTAACCATACAAACAATTTTTTTTATTTTCACAAGAGGAACAAATTGGAAAGTAGAAAATAATACACCAATATCATATGTCATAACTACAATCTGATATATTTTTTTTTTTTTAATAAACTACATGATAAATAATAATAATAAAGAAAAGAAAGGAATAAAAATATGAAAATAAAATAAGAATATTAAACAGCGTAAATTGTTTATATATACTATATGAATAAATTAAATAAACACCTAAATAAATGAATTAAAACTCCTTGTTAACCTATATTAGAAATTATATGTGGTGTGAAATAAAAAATTCTTCATCTATCAGTGACAGTTTTGCTAAGGCACAAACATTTTGTCACGACTGATAGTTAAAAATGGTGTGTTACACTTTAGGTTTATTACTATAAGTAAGATGATCCGGGAGTGGTCAAAATAAAATAGGAAACTACCAATTATGAACCAATGTTTTGCCTCACTTTGCAGATCTTCATCAGGGCTGAAAAAGATACACACAATTAAAATTATGTAACAGAATAAGTCAATAATATAATATGAAATAAAAATGAACCAGGGTTTGGCTTAAATTGATGTAAAGATATGTGATAATTTATATAAAAATAATGGTCATGATGATGATAATCATGTTAATTTTTAGCCCCAATGAAGACCTGCAAAGTGGGGTGAAACGTTGACTTATAATAAATAATTTATTTCCTATTTGAGTTATTTTGACTGCCCCCGGACCATCTCCTTTTTGTTAATTACACACAGCAAATCAAAGATCTATCAATAAGTTTATTAATGAGGTGTAGATAGTTGACCGTAGATTAATGCTTGGCGAAGTTTGTCCTGAGTTTCAGGTCTTCATCAGGGCTATAGAACAAAAGAGATAACAACAACATTTAGAGTAACATACAATTGAAAAGGAATGGTATACAAACAATTTTAGAATTATACAAAATATTGAATTAAATCATAAATGATAAAAAATTGATAACTGATAATTGCATACAAATATTAATCAATTAAAATTTTGTACTATTCAATTAT
>NW_027104882.1:158240-179098 GCF_000696795.3 Halyomorpha halys | reverse complement strand
AAACATGGCTGCTATCATTAAGAAAAGAGGAAGGGTTATAGCTCTGCAGTGGATACCAGGCCATGTTGGTATAAATGATAATGAACAAGCTGACAAGTTGGCTAAGCTCGGTTGTGCAGAGAACCAACCTGTGTTCTACCACTTTCCTACAGAACAGTGAAATCAATGATAGGCTTTTATTGTAAGGACAGAACAAGCGCTAGACACAAAGTTCAATTCGAAAAAAAGAAGTGAGAGAGCCTACTGCATAAGGATAAACCCCGGCAATCTTAGCAGAGCTGAGAGAGTGGCTATTTTTCGCCTAGTAACAGGACATGATCTGCTCAAAAAACACCTCCATCGAATTGGCATCGTAGATTCCCCAAAATGTCCTCTATGCAACATGGGAGACCATCTTTTAACATGTACTGGTCTAGAAGATCTTCAGCAAGATGCAGACCAACTAAGAGGAAATGTAAAATTGTATCGGGCTGCGAGAGGGAAAATGGCGTAATAGCCCACTTCCCGTGGCATAGGAAAAAAACAAAAAATAAAAACTTTTCTTCTAATTTTTCACAAACCCAAAACATGAAAGAACCAACAGTTCAAATTGTCAAATAATCATAACTGGTAGCCAATACAATTTGAATACGAATATGAACTTGCCACATTTCTTATGACACAAGATTAAATGAAGCCTGTGGAGATTTTTCTGGAAATCTGACAGTTGAAAAACTGGCACTAAGGTTTGTGAACGGTCCCAACTTTAGAATCAATATTGAGGAAGCACTTTCATTTAGATCATCTAAGAAATTATTCTTATAAATTGCAAGAATTTATTAAATAACTTGTTGTATATTTAAACATATCCTTATATTCATTGGATTTAAACATAACTATTTAAAACAAGACAAAATATTTTATTACAATATATTATACAGAAAAATACTCTTCAAAAAGTTTTTACATGCGAATATTCAAGTAACAAGTTATTTCAAATCATTCAGTGGTATCAGAATTGATATCTTTCAGGGTTGTTGAAAAAAACACTGCTGATGAAAAAAACTCCTTCGAGCACAATTAATCTGTTAAAAAATGTAAAGATGGTTAGTAAATAAATACTTAGTATAAATTATTTAAATAAAAAGTTCAAAGAATATTCAAAACTCCATGATAAATACATATCAAACATTCTCTATTTTTTTATCCTTCTGTATTATTTCTTACCTCAACCTTATTTATTTATTTCAACCTTTTACTTTTTATTATGTTATTTTTGTTAATAGAATAATTCATCCCACATTTCAGACTATCCTTCCATCTTCAAGTGTTGATTCTAAAAATAGTTACTAAATACTGTTTATTATTTAATATTTAAATTTATTAATCATCTTCAAAAGTAGCCAAGATTAATTTTCTTAACAATTAGTTTTTTTATTGATAATTTTGCTCATCCTTTTTCATTATTTTAATATATAGCATCATTTTACTTAATTTGGTTTTAGCATCAATATAATATCCTTAAATAGTTATTTCATGATCAATTTTTGAGTGATTTCTGGTCAAATTGTCATATTTTAAACTGTCAGCCTAAAAATATTTAATAACACGGAAGGGAAAAAAATGTCATAGATTAGTGCCTTTATATAAGAAAACTACTTGATATATATTAAATATTTCTAGACATAAAAACATACCCTGCTGCAGAATTTAATAAGAAAATGAGAACAGTTACCTTGAAATTTGTCAATCCTTTGGATTAACAACAAACTTAGCAAATCATTAAGCAATATACAATACTATTTCATATATTTTTAAATAAACAATTAATAATATTTACCTGAATAACGAGTTGAAGATATGAAAACCTAATTAAAATAATACTACCATTTGACCACAGCAGACTATTTGATAATAATCATTTCCTTAAGGCCATTGGATCCAAGAGTTAAAGCATCACCTTAACAACCTCGTTTTAGAAGCAATGCTGAAATTCATTTCATGAGGATCTCAAAGAATTTGTCTTGACCATTCCATAACCTGTCCTTGATAATTAATTGAAAACCTAATCTTTCTGCACTAATTGGAGAACACCAGTCGTGGAAATTACATTGGATAGTTGAGTAAGGGCACTAAACCAAATAAACAAACAAGGCTCCTCTTTGCATCACAATTTCTGAATAAAAAGGTGTTTCTCATGGAAATAAATTTCACTTTTTTTTTTAATTTATCAAATTATCCTATCAATCGCATAAAATCTTTTTCACATGTACCAATAAGAATAATGCTTTGCAAAATCTTATTAATATAAAAAATTGGTAACTAAGGGGTCTGCAGCAATAAGGAGGTAGCCTCATTTTTGGTTGTTTTTTAATTTATTTTTCCAGATTAAAAAAATGGCTTTCTCTTTATAAAAAAAATAAGTAGCTAAGGTCTTTAGTTCCTACACTTACTGCTAGATTGGAGCACCTCTATTTCACTTAATGGTGCAAGTATGTAGTCCCT
Organism: Halyomorpha halys; assembly: GCF_000696795.3. Classification (NCBI taxonomy): domain Eukaryota; kingdom Metazoa; phylum Arthropoda; class Insecta; order Hemiptera; family Pentatomidae; genus Halyomorpha; species Halyomorpha halys. The sequence goes on along the minus strand of NW_027104882.1, from coordinate 176,614 downwards.
CACCTAGATATAGGCCACAACAGCCAAGATGTTCTACTAAAACAATCTATGAGACTATATAATCAACAGGAACTGAGGAGGTTGAAATGAAGTATGCTGAACGTCCGGTTACCTTCTATGATTTTTTTCCTTGACAATAATGTGTTTTAATATGTATGTAATATTTTTTATTAGTAATTAAAGTTTTTAAGAAGTTATTTAATAAATTGTTAAACATTTATTTGTATCTATACATTTCTATATTCCTAAAATTTTATGTGCTATTTTGGATAAGGGGTAGCTCCAATCTTTTCAGGTTCCTCATCCACCCTGAGAAGAGGAGAGCAGTTCCAAGATGACCGTGTGATTTGTTAATACTCATATACTTATTTTAAAAAAGAAAAAAGTGATATCTCAAAAATGGAATTTGGAAAACTTTTTTATTTACCAAAATTTTGTTGTAAAGCACTAATTCCCTATAATTGCAGACTCCTCTAATGTAGATGAATTACAAGCTTGTTTCACATTAGATACCATAAAAATATAATCAAAATATATAACATTACCAAATGTCAAGTAATAAGGATACAGATAAAAGAATCAGTTCCAATAGCTAGAGGGAATATTAAAACCATAAGACAAAGAAGAAATTCTTCATGGTTAATAGAAACTTTAGTTGGCACCAAAATCCGTATTATTTTAACAAAATATCTGAATATTTACGAAATTGTAATTAAAATCAATTTATATAAAAGGATAGGAACTTTTGGTATTGATTAAGCGTTAAAAAATTCAATAAATAAAAAGATTTATTTCGTCATAACAACACTAGAAAACAGTTATTAAAAATAAATGCTATTACTAAGTATTAAAATGAATCTTGATTAATGATTAAATAATTTGTTAAGTATATTGAACAGATTATTTTTAAACTTATAGCCTATACAATGTACATATCAAACTTTTGAGACCAAATTAGTAATGTAATTTTAAAAAATAGATTCACAATGAATCTCCTCCATTCTTAATGTCAAGCTTATTGCCATTTGTCCTTACCGTATAGTAAAAATTGGAAACCACATCTTTTTCTGTCACAGGTAAAGTTTTAAAATGTTTTTGCAACACTTCAGCTAACTGTGGCTTGTTCAAACCTGGTCTGGTGGGTACTTTAAAATGTCTCTTATACCTTCGTAGAGTATTAATCTGAAGTTGACCAAGGTCAATATCAGGGTATTCAATATCACCTCCCTCATTGGAATCATCTTCTGAATCTTTCCTTCTCCGCTTAGTTCTCGCAGACTGAATCATGCATTTGTGGTGATCACAAATATAAATATGCCTGGCATTTTGATCCAGATGAAGCTTGAGGCGACGTTGGGTTACGATTTTCTGAATCCTTTTGCTGTAAGATGCATTGCCTGCTGGCCTTTGGCATCTACCGCCTTCATCTACCAAGCAGCAAATTTGATCTGGGGGGCCTCTAGAATCTTCTTCCCCAGTGCTAAAACCATTAGCACTTTCACCACGATGCATTCTCCACCTAAAATTTAAAACCTTCAGAGTTTTGTTCTACCAATAAAAACACTATCTAATCATAAAATACTATGATCCACTTGGTGAAAATGTTATTAATTAACTGTATATAAAAGAGAACCTAATTATACAGATAAAATATTGAAATTAAAGCAAACTTACATCGATTTTCGGGTTTATTGCCCAATGCACAAATAATATGAATTGATTCACAAAAATAACAGTCAAATGTTCATAAATTATGTCAGTCCATAACGCTTTTGGAAGCGTCTTTTCGAAATAATCACATTTAACTATATTTTCTTGAGTTTTTGACATAAAACTTTCAAAACACAAACTTAGACACCATTCTGCCTAAATGAAGTACTAAAGTGCCCAAATAAACACTAATATGACACGATAGTGGTAGTAAACATTCAAAAGCTACTCCGCAGGTGGCAATACTTGCAACCTATCCTTCATAACTGGTTCAGGTTATAGTAAGGTTATGTTATCTGTTTACACTCGTGGTGTAGTTGTTAAGAGGTCTTACTTCCAACTTTAATAAAGTCAGATAATTTATGTTTCTAGTTTTTACTGTATTAATGTATTAAGCCTATTTTAGTTATATATTAGTAGTGTTCTTGAATTTTTAAAAGTCTTATGAGAAATCTGTTGAGTATTTTCTTGGTGAACACGTGAGTTAAAATTTTAAAATATGGAAGAAAAGGAAAATACCGACTTGGATACAAGTAATGAAGAAGAAACTAGTGAAAGCAGTAGCGATGATGAAGAAATTGTTGATGCTGTCTCTGATAAAGACTTTTTTAAAACGCTTAGTTGTCTTAAAAATAAGGATCCAAGTATATACGATCAAAACATCAAGTTTTTCCCTGAGTCACTCAAAAATGAAGCCAAAAAAAGGAAGAAAGAAGATAGCGAAAAATCTATTTTTGTTAAAGACTATGTAGTTGGTGTTGTTGATGAAGAATCGGGTGATGAATCAGAATTTTCTAAACCATTAACTTATGTTGAAGAACAAGAAGCTACTAAAAGATTTTTTAAAAATGAGTTAAATAGTGATTCGGGTTCTGATGAAGAGAATGGTGAAGCTTTGATGAAAATTAAAGTAAAGAATGAAAAGGCCAAAGAAGAGGAGGAAGCTGACTATATCCAGTTTCTTAAAGGTGTAAAGTCTGAATTAGGTAATAAGGAAGAAGAGAAGGAGCTGAAACCTCTTTGTGAGTTTTGGAACAACAAGAATTTAGATGAAAATGAGCAGTTTTTAAAAGATTATATATTAAATAGAAGATATTTAACAGAAGAGTCAACTACTTTACCACTCAATGAAAATTTATCTGAAGATGAAAGAGAACTAGAAGAGCAAGCAGAATTTGAGGACCGTTACAATAGGAGATTTGAAACCGAAGAAAATCTTCAGATTAAGAGGTTTCCTAGACAGGTTGAAGGATCTTTAAGGCGTAAAGATGATTCCAGGAAAAAGAAAAGAGCAGAAATCGCGCAAAGGAAAAAAGAAGAAAAGACTAAGAAACACCAAGAAATAAAGAAAAAGCAAAAAGAGAAACTTGTTGAAATTGAAGAAAGAATTCAGAAGCTGAAAGAGTTAACTGGTAATCCAGAACTTGGTTTTAAAGATGAAGAAATTTTAGAAGATTTTGATGCTGAAAAACATGATCAAAAGATGAAAGAATTTTTTAATGAAGAATTTTATAACCAGGAAGAAGAAGAACATCCGGGATTCAATGAAGATGATTATAATTGGGACTATGATGATATAAATATGGATTGTGAAGCAGACAATGCTGGGGAAGAAAGTAAGAAACTTACTCGTACTAAGAAGAAGAAACTTAAAAAGAAAAAAGGCTTTAGTGATATAATGGAAGTTGCTAAACCTTCTTTTGATCCGAATGTTCACAATAATTTCAAAGAGTATTTCGATGAATATTATAATCTTGACTGTGAAGACTTCATTGATGATATTCCTTGTAAATTTAAATACAGAGAGGTTGTTCCAAATGATTATGGATTATCTGTTGAGGAAATATTAATGGCAGATGATAGTGAATTAAATAAGTGGGTTTCTGTGAAAAAAATCTGTAAACGGCGTCCAGAACATGTTGAAAAGAATGAGGTGAAGATATATTCAATGAAAGCTAAAGATGAAAATTTTAAAAAGAAAATATTTTTCAGTTTGTATTCTGAAAACAAAGATGATTCACTACAGGACAATTATACATCTGATATAAAACCTACTGCAGAGAGTTCTAATATGAACAGTAAAAAAAAGAAAAAGAAATCCAAACAAGCTCTTGGCACCCAGGAGAACATTGAATCCCAAGAGCCAATGAATAATGAAAAACAGAAGAAAAATGGTGAGAATTTCAGGGATAACCAATATGAGCCAAATAATATATCAGAAAAGGTAGAAATTTTTAGCAAACCAGAAAGAAAACGGAAGCGAGACTGTAAGGATGAAGATGAAATGTCATCATTAATTAATTCTGAAAATGAAATTAATGTTAACGATGTCACTACAACTGATGATTATCTGATACCAGAGAAAATTTCAAATGAATTTTCTGAAGGCCAAGATTCTCTTTTGAGGAATTCAGCTAAGAAAAAGGCTAAAAAACAAAAGATTGATCAATTATCGTTACAGCTTGGCAATGATATATTCAATGGAGAGGAAGGAAATACTAACTTAACCGCTCAAGAAGATAGCAAGCAAAAAAGTGTCAATATGAAGGAAAATGCTAAGTCTCAGGAGCACTTAACACGTTTTCCAAAAAAGAAAAGAAAGAAAAAGAAGTCTGGACAGCAAGATGTCAATAAATCCTCTTCACAAGAAAATACTAAGACTGATGTTACTAGAAACAGGAATCACGATGGAAGATCGGGCAATGCAAGAAATGGTAAGAAAAATTTTAAAGGTGGTTTTAAACAAAGAAAGCCCAAAGATATAACAGACCTTTCGGATAACAGATTACTTGCCTATGGGTTAAAACCTAAGCAGTTCAGAGCCAAAATGAAATATTCTAAAAAAAATAATGCTTCATAAATTTTAAATTTATTAATTCATAAAATTTAAATTGTAAATTTGATTTATCAGTGAATTAGTGTAAAATTGTTTTTATTTTAAGCCGTAATCTATTTGTATTAATTATATTTCAGTTTAATTCTTTATAACTGAATCTCTGTTTTGTAAATATTTGGAATATATTGTAAATATTTATAAATAAAATTGTTTTGTTAACGTGTTTTTAGTATTTACAACCATTAGTAATTTAACTACTAACTTTTTTATCGTATCATATCTGAAAAAAAAAAAGAGAAGTGTTCATTAATATTATGGTCCTAAATATTAATAAAGTAAAGGTGTTCTGGTTGGTGGTCAGAAAAAAAATGTTTTTTGATTGACAATTGAAGTGATAAGTGTTTATTTTAATTATAATTTTTTTTTTACTTCACAAGTAATCGCCTCATGTGTTTTAGGTCAGAGAGACTTTTTCTGGCATAATCCCTAATTGTAGGATAACAATATGTCCATTACCAGATCTAATACATATGACAATTAAAATGAAAAAGTCATATTTTTATATTTTATCTGATGTGTTGTATGTTGGCTCAATGATGAAATAGTGACTGTTAATCTTGATTAAACCACTCTCACAATTAAAACGGTGTTATAGAACATAATAAATGAAAATATCTCTACGCCAGCCTGATCTAACCTGTTCTGCCCAATGTTGCGGAAATGTAACATTTTTTCCCTAAGTACCTGGAGCACTTGTAATGAAATAATCAATTTTATACACACACTTTAGAGTACCAGCAACTTGCTTTTAATAGAAGAAAAAATATATCATCAATTGGGTTGAATCGGTAGAATAATTTATAGAATTATACGTAACTTCATTAATTAAACTATTACTTAAAGAAAGACTTTGTACCCAAGAACATTATGCATGGTTTTTCAAATGGTTAACAAAAACCCCTTGAGTTATTTATTAGATAAAACATATTTTGTTCAGCAAATTTTCCTTGGTCAAGTTATATCTTTGATATTTTCTGAATTGAATTTATTCTGCTGAAATAGAAATGAAAAATGAGAAGATAAATCTTGGTGCTTAAATTTTTATGAGGTTTGTTGTCTTAAGATATAATATTTCTTAATATATATGTATCTATAATTTAGAATTCGAATATTTTGAAATAATTTTCAATACTCAAGGAAATGATTACATTAACTGTTACAAATAGTCCTGATTGGATGAAAGACCTAAGAACATTCTTATTAGTACTGTTACGCCATTATGTGAAAACATGCAGATCAATATGTTTGGGCGCTACAATTGTTTACTTGTAGTATGTTGAAAAATTCTGTTAACTTTAAGTTGCACAGTATATCTCTGTTTTTATTTATATGTAGTAATTATCTGTAACTTTTTCAATGATGATAAATTTAATCATTTTATTATAAAAAACGAGGCATTTATTTGTAAATCATGGTAACTGATAAAATGAAAACTTTTACAATTTTAAAATGTTTGTTTATTACAATGTTTTAGCTTCAACTAAGAGTCACATACCATAACTTAATACCAGCATTATTCTCTTGAGGCAATATATATTTTTTAAGATTCTATCAACAATTTATGAAACATAGAATGATGTGAAAATTAATAAAAAGAATTCAGTTTCGATGCTTCATGACCTGTACGCCTAAATTTATTAACACTTATTGAAATGATAAAAATCAGCTTTTTTAGTTCAGATATCAAATGTTGCTTTATGTTTCTTGCTTCTATACCAGTTTTTCTTGTCTGTTGTCCACTTCTTCCTAAGATATGGTTAAAAAATGCCTGTTTTCTATGGCTGTATGAGCCATTGTTCAGGTGTTGTATTTACAATTTTGTCTTATTCTGTTAGCGATGTCATGATCCTTATCAAGTATATTTCGATTACTTTTATTAATATTTATCACATTATTGAATAGCCAGTTTCATAAATAATGAGAGGTAGAACAGTGCTACAACCGAGTCCCTTTATATCGAAATTTTTCATTGAAATTTATGTCTTTATTTTTTAGTGAGGCCTTAAATCTTAATTTTACTTGTATAACTTTGTCAAAATAAAACCTTTTAATACTTCAATCTTATTTTTCCCTCGTTAATGAAAATGCAAATGTATTTTAATTAATCGCTAATCATTTTATATATTAATGTGATTTCTGTTATTATTTTCAATTAGAATACTTCTAGCTTCAATTCATTGGATTTCATAAAATGGAAGCATTGTATTGAACTGGCTGAGATAACTGACTCTGTAGGTTGTGAGACACAACCATTTTACAGTACTGCCAAGATGTTGATGCCCTCATTCCATTAGCATACTCATAGGATTATATTTTCAAAATAATTTATATTACATATTTTGTATTACAAAACATTTATAGCATCATTTGTTAAAAAGAAAAAAAATTTAAGTCATTCTGTTCTCATCATCCTTCATTTTTATAAAGAATGTAAGTCATTCTGTTCTCATCATCCTTCATTTTTATTAAGAAAAAATGATAATAATAATCATTGATCGCTGAGTGTATTACCTTAAAGTACTTTTAAATAGTTGGATATGCTTAAGAAATCCACCTAAAGTGTAGAATTTCAGTTTTGAATTAAAAACATTTGCATTCAATGCCTCGCTTATTCTTGTTTGTATTCCCAAATATTCTTCTAGTCTTAAGTCTTGAATTTTTTAAAGCTCACTTTAATTTTTGTTTATAGTTTGGTAATATTAAAAAATTGTTATATCTACATCTCTGCCTCTTGATGATTAATTTTTCTCTGATGGTTGAGGTTCACTTTCAAATTTTTTAATCTTATTTTTTTAATTTATTAAGTTAGTCGATCAAATATCTTAATACTGCTATGAAAGGAGATTTGGTTCCTTTCCATCACCATTCCATAGAAATTTTCGTCATACTGTTTTAGAGTACTAAAAAAAAAAAAATCAAAGAATTATGTTGATTTAATTATTAAAAGATACAATTGTTCATAATGTCTGTTCTCACCATTAATTCTTTTTATTAATATTCACGAATCTACTCTATTCAAAAAGGCTTTTATTTTATTTTATTTATTTTTTTTAACAACATTCTGTTCTGGTTTTAAATATACCCTTCTGAGTGAAGAAGGCTAGTCATTCCCTTGTGGCACATATTTATATTTCAGCTGTACCAAAATATTTTTCTTTGGGTATGATGTTTGCTGATGTATAATTAACTTTTATATTAGAAACTATTCTATGTAGTGGTTTTGATCTATTTGTATGAAGTATGCCTTCAACTTAAGGCCATTTGCACCTTCACTTATAATTGGCTGGTTGGATTTTAGTGGACTGTATATAATGAAAATAAAAGATGATTAATTGAAACTAAAATTCTATTGTATAAGTTACAGGTAGTGTAGGGGGTGGCTGGAACAGAACATTTATTATTAAAACGGTTAATCAATTTTTAATAATGGTCTATGGAAAACTGTAGATATACCTGTTGATGATGTTGATGTTAATGATAAGGATGGGTTTGGACTTACATTAGGTTTTTCTCTCCGCAATTCCTCGACTTCTTTCTCCCCTGCTGCTGGGAGCCATTCCAAGCTGTCTACTCACTCATGGTGGATTTCTACAAAAGAGCGACCAAAGAAGTGATTGTTATTGGAAAAGAAAATGACTCTATCATGCATCAGTTTTTTCTTCTCCCCACAGAGGGTGCTAGATTTGATGCTATGTTCTAACATTGGCCAAAATGGCGTTAGCCATGCCTACATTATAGGGGGCTCATCCATTCTCATCAGATTTTGGTTACCTTAGGTTATCTGGAACACTAGCAGCCCAGTTACTGATCAGAAATATCCTTTATACACTTGCAAAAACTTAAAACTTTGTTGCTTTCCAGTATTTCAGAAATTCTCTTTTACTTGCTTATTTCTTATTCAATTTCACTTTTATTGGTTTATCGTTCTTAATCAAAAGGAATGTAATCATACATATAGCTGGTGGCCATCCAGATCTTTCATGAAGGAGAAATTTCTATGAATGCTCCCATATCCAAGTCCATAATTTTTTTCTAAACTGTGAAAGAATTTTTGGCCTAGTGGATAAGTATACCTGATCAAATTTGAGGAACAAAATTGAATGAAAAGTTGAACTCCTTCCAAAAGTGGTTCAATGCTTCTGTAAACATGGATGATCCTAAAATGTAAATAGGACTCCCTCCCTAAATCTAAAACATTGAGCATCCATCAAACATGTGGAGATGTTTAATTTCTTATTAAAGACATAAATTTAAGATTATGTGGTTCACCAGGTTGAACCTGTATATTGGTACCTGCAGAAAGAATGTTTCCTTTGACAGGAGTGACTTAGACTGCAGGGAAGGAATGTTGTTGGGTTTGTTTTTTTTTGTAGTAAACGAACTTTTAAGTATTACTTTACACATCTACGCTTTCTAGGGTGAAATGTTATTTAAAAAAAGTAATAGCCCGTGACAAAAAAGGTGGCTTATTTCATTATAAAATTTGAGCATATAAAATTACCATACCCATTAGCCTGAAATGATAAATGCACGTCTGATATCATCCGCTGGAATAAAATATGACAGCCATGTGAATTCGAGAAAGTACAAGCAAACAAACCGAAGAAAATAAAAATGTTTGGGATTGTCCTGTTTTTTGAAATCTGAATTTTCGACCTCAGCAGATGACCGGAAGTTTGTTTCATTTAAGAAAAAACATTTAATTCTCGTCAGTTTTTCCTCTCACACTCAATACCTTGGAAACTATCCATCGAATATCTACCGGAAAACATTATGTAAACTCCTTTTAAAATGGAGTTCGATTTTGTTTAATGTTGTAAAACCTCGCTGGGCCTCAATTCCAAAGATTGGAATAAATTTGAGATTTTAAAGAGCTTAGGTACTTTTGAGATAGTATTTCAAGAGCACACGAGATAGTTTGTCCAAAAAAAAATTAATTGTTTTCTCTTTGTTTGCATTTTGTTTACTCTTTGTTGTAATTCATAACGATTTTTGCCGGAGTAAAGTAATACATAGTTTTTCGAAAAAAGTATTTTAAGTTCTATTAAATTCTTTAAATTACGGTTAGATATCTTTAAAATGTCTAATTTAATAACGTTCTACCTAATTTTGTTTGCGCAGTAAATAATTTCCAAGGTATTGAGCGAGAAATGAAAATTGCTGAGGTTTTTTGACAAAATAAACTTGCTATCGTCTGCCGAGGCTGCAATTTTTTTTATTTTAAATGCCGATTCAGAACTAAACAACAGATAAAAAGAAAAAAAACAGAATTGCCCGATTTGTTTTTGTTTATTGGCTCCTTTTTTTCTTCGTTTTTTTGTTGGACTGTATTGTATTAACCACTATTTTACCTACACATCTTTTGATGGGCATAAGGATTTCTGCAATAATCTCTCCTATTGCATTCCCTACGATATACTCGTAGTATTCTATTGTTTCTTTTGTTTAGATCACATCAGGAGTTTCGGTATATGATAGATATGATCTATGGTAAACAACCTCTTTAATCTTGTGAGAAAAGTTTCATTGTCGTTTGGTCTTTGTTTGCTTCTCAGGCACCTTGAATCTTGAGCGCTTTCTACTATCACCATTAACCCAGTATTATTGAATTATGTGGAAATTAGATATTATTAAGTGATTTATTGGGTTGTTCCCCTTATTGCTTAAGTAAGCGAATAAAAATTAGTGGTAATCTTGGATTTCTCCACTACATATCAGCCCTGTCAAATATTGCTTGACTCTGCAATACTTGTTTTTGGCTAAGAGATGTTTGTTTTTTTAACAACACAAGGCCAAAGGCTCCGGAGAATGTCTTTATGTAGGGGTACTATATTTTATCCCAAATGTTAAATTTACTAGAATAACTATAATTCAACTAATTATATTTAGTTGTACGCTTTGTGATCATAGCAATTTACACTAGTTTTATATTACTTGGGTGCGCGGTGGCACTGTAGTAAGGCACAGTGCTACGAACTCCATAGACCTGATTTCGAATTCGGATGGAAAGATAATAATTTTCTGTTACTCTGTAGCCGTGAGTCAACCCTATGGGTTATGGAGCTGTCCTGAGATCCACGGAGCCTCATAAAGCGGGTAACCTTAATTGGGGAACAATCTGCCAGTTGAGGGTGATCTTGTAATACCGTTATTCTAAAAACAGTGCTTCCTTACAAAGTATGATCCTTCATGGGTCGCAGGGAGTCACATTATTATTACTATGTTTAGTAAGCCAGGAAACATAGGGCTTGAATGGTAATTAAGTGTTAGAAAGTTGGGTTTAATCTCTTAACCATCTTTTTTTTATGAGTTAGAGGGGCCCCAATAATTTTCGAGCTTTTTTCAGGGTTTCACTAACAATTTTCGGACTTTTAGGGTTTTTGCTAACAATTCTTAAACAATACGTTACTCAAGTTGTTGAGAAGATATGCGAGTTCAAAGAACGACCCTTTCTTTTTTTAATCGAAAACTCGATTTTAAAAAAAATGGTAAAAATAACCTCAAATAATAATATTTATATTCCTAACTACTTGAGTAATTTTAAATATATGGTGCTCATTTGAAGCATAATTTTATATACTTTAATTTATAAATGAATAATGTGTTCCTAGAAATGCGTTGTTCAGAAGTAATTAATGAAGAACTTATATTATTATTAATTCGGCTCTACAACTCGATTGTCAAGTCCTGGCCTCCTGCATCAGTAGAGGTATTCATGATGTTGTGTTAAATGTTAAATGTTTTACCATGTTAAATGTTATAACTATAGGATTGTGAGCAGCCCTATTTGAAGTCATGTCAAACGTTAAATGCATAAGAGCCCCTAGCGGATTTTCTCAGCAATGTGTTGTATAAGCCTTTATGTTTATAACCTTCCTTCCAGACCCTCATTTTATTGTTTACTTCAGTTTTGATTTAAGTAATTAATTACAACATGCCCAGAGTGAGTGAAAAGTGGAATTTGTGTGAATGCTTAGCTTATGAAATGAAATGAAAAAATAACTTTATTCTGGGACATATGTCCCCTAAGAATAATTACATGGTTCATATAGTGAGATTTTTATCTGGCGAGCGTTTACAAATTTTCAGATTGTAGAATGAAATTACATTGTTTTTTTTACTGTTTTTTTTTCTCAAATGTATCATTAAAATTATCCATTCTGGTTTAATAACAGAGATATAAATACCACAAACACACGAAAGAACTGAGCTGTCACAACAAAAATGGCGGCGATCTCAACTGGTCTATTGTGTCATTCTCCATTTAACAGACCAAGTAACAGACTCTCAGCCATGTTAAATGTTATTTCGTTTTACCACGGTAAAAGAAGGCAATTTTTTTCGATTTAACATGAGTTTTTCCATTTAACACGCTTTAACATGTTAAACCAAAGATCATGAATACCCCTAGTGTTCACCAATCATTACGATCTTGTGCGGCCGCCATCCAGTTCTTCACTCCCATCATGGTCCTGGCTTCACCACTTACACCGTCGAAGAACTGACAAAAGTAATTTTTTTTTTAAAAGCACTAAGGAATATTTGTGCAAACTTCAATAAACTATTTACACGTCAACGAAATGATCAGTTCCGGCTTTTCGATATTTAATTAATCTATATCCATTTATTTAGTTTATGTTGCCTTATCTGTAAGTTGTTGCGTTTCTGTTTATGTTTCGGTTGTGTTAGGTATAGTAGTAGTAACCTTTAGCTCCTAATGGAGTACAGGGCCATTACGAATTCTCGCCACTGATCTCGATCATTTACCAAATATTTCGCTTCTTTCCATTGACGTCCCGACAGGTTCATATCCCTCATCACTGATCTCTTCCGCGTGTTCCTTGGTCACCCTTCCTATCACCCTGTGGATTCCAGTCAAGTGTATAGTTCTCGATAGTACTGTAGTGCTTCCTCAAGGTGTGACCTATCCATTACCATCACTTTTTCTTTATTAGTTCCTCTATTGGGTAGTCCCGCTGTCTTTATTCTTTATTGAAAATTATTTCAGGGCAATGGATGCCAAATATTCTTCTCAAGGATCTATACTTACTGATACTTGGAGTTTTTCCTTAGTTCTTTTAGTGACTCACCAAGTTTTGGATAGATGCAAGAGTACTGAAAGTACATTTGTCCTAAAGAGACGCAGTTTGTTATCCTGAGAGATGCCCTTGTGCTTCCCAACTTTCTACAATTAGACAAATGCTCTATTTGCTCTACGCAATATGTTCATTACATCCTCGTCTGTTCTTACTTCTTCACTTATCACTCTCTATAGATAGAGTAATGCAGCTATTATTTCGATAGGTTCATCTTGTTCTACCTGCATCCTATCTTTGACTTCGTAGTTAATAATTTCTTTAGTTTTAAGTGCGTTTAAGAACAGATCCATCTTTGCAGATTCTTCTTTAAATCTTTTCAATTTGTATTAAATGTTTCGGAAACGTGCCAAGAAAAAAATGTCAGAAAACTCCAAGTTTTCTAATCGGTCAGTGATTCTTGGTTATATGCCTTACGCAATCTATTACAAGAAGAAATAGAGTGTGGGATAAGGCACATGATTGGATTACTCCAGTTGTGATTTTCATTGCCTCCAAAAGTTTGCTTTCAAGAACCCCGTGTACGAAGCCTTCTTATAACATTTTTATAAGATTTAATATTTGTTCTGAGATTCCATACTTATCAAGTAATCGTCACATATTTTCCTATTGACCTAATCAAAAGCTTTCTCCAAATCTATGAAGACCATATATAAGGTGCTTCGCCATTCCTTTATTTTATTGAATTGAGCAAGATATTTATAAGATGGATGCAACTCCTACCACTTCTGAAGTCAGCCTGATCTTTCTTTAACTTATCATCTAAATACTTTGTATTCCTATGCTTTATTATTATTCTAAGAAATATAGATTGCATAGAGAGTAATGTTATTCCTTCCCTATTATAGCAGTTCAATATATCTTCTTATTTTGGGAATCTTCACAATCATCACCTTACACCAATCTGTACGAATTTCTTCTTAGTCCCATGTTTTTAGAACTTGTATTAGAAGATTGACTGTTGTGTGCAGGTCGATCTTAATGACTTGTGGTATTAGGTATAGGTCGTCATTAAATTAATAACTTGATCTAAAGACCTATAATACTCGACCTCCACAATACTAGTAACAATTTTTTAATCCCGTTACCCATATATTTTTTTTATTTATTTTATATTGTTTTACATTAAATAAAAACGTTATTGAATGTCTGTAATATTTATTTTAACATTGTAGTTATATAAACATTATTTCCTTTTTCTTTATTTTTTAAAATTATTTTTGTCTCCTTTTCTCCAATTTATTAATATTAGAGATATTTTATGATGTTTTATAATTTTATATTTTACTGTACGGAAATAAAGGCCATTTTCAATTCATTTAGTATTATTCAAAAGGGACTTGTCCCAGAATAAGTAAACAATTATAATTATTATTTTCATTATAAACGCGTTAAGATAATTAAGCGAAATAAAATTACTTCTCCTTTTGATAGTTTAAGAAATTAAACTGATTATGGAAACCGAGTTATAGACTTAAGAAATAGTAATGCTTGATAAATAATTAAAACATCGAACGTTAAACATTTCTTGTATCTTTAATTATCCACCTATTTTACATTCCATAAAAAAAAAAAAAAAAATAATAATAATAAGATATGATTATGCTGTTTCTTCATTCTCACGGAGTTACCCCGCAGCTTCCTTCCAAAGAAGGTAAGTTCTTTGGTGTTAAGTGAGCAAGAATCATAATGGGAAAGTCCCTGGTGCTGGTCTTAGTTTTTATGTCGCAATTATGCTATTAAAAGGTTATTGCCCTTCTTAAAATTGTCGTTTTTACTTAATGAAGATTGTTCATGCTTAATTTTACTGAAGGAAATTGTAAATAATCCTTTAATAACTACGAGAAAAAGAACTCTCTGTCTCCTATCCTACTTCGATCGCAACTTATCCAGTTGACCTTTACTGGTTTATTTGTTAGTATTTATATTACATTGATAACTAATTAAAACACTTACGAATAAACATTTAAAACTAACTTCTAAACGAAGGGTAATAAACAACATTATTTAACAGATTATTGATCTGGCATTTATGTCAATGATCATTTAACAATATCATGTCTTGTATGATCATCATGGTCATGTTGTCATGACAACAACTATCATATAGTCTACATTATTTAAAAAGCATCTAAGCCTCCTATAATAATTAGACATAAGTATCCTAATTAGGATGAGTCCTATCAAACCTAATGAATATATCAATCACAAGGAAACCTAAAAAAGAAATATTAGACTGGGCACTTTCTTACTTCTATGATTCTCATATATACATCATTCTTACTTATATGATTTTTTTTTTTCTACTGTATCTTAACCACTGAGCTACGGGCAGTCATGGTATAGGTAAAAAGTGCTATCTTACATTTGAATTCTAGATTAACTATTCTAAAGGGTTCAGTTACATATCTAAAATATAAAAATCAATAATTGTTTGTTTGTATTTTATTTGCTGCTATACCGTTCATCCGATTGTGTTGGGCTTTTTGCTAAATGTTCATGATTTTCCCGGGAAGATTATGGGCTATTCTGATTTTTTCTAAATTTAAAAGTATTAACCAAATTACGCGTTTTTGTCGCGTAGCTCAGAAAGTATATATTTTCTTCACGGTTACTATATACCAATCGATTCCGTCCAATCGTCTCTTTCCGAAGAATAAGAAAAAAATATTGCTGATTCCTTTAAACGATATTATATTCACAGGAGATTATAAAAACAATGAGGCATGAAGTAAAGTTGGTTAAAACATTTTTTTTTTTTAATAAGCAAATCATATTCGTATTTAGCATCATTTGAAACCCTTAAATACTATTTTTCAAAGAAATTGAAAATTAGAAATTTTTCACCTTGATTTATTTGGAGATTTTCTTTTTTTTCCGGTGACCATTGTTCATAGTTCATTGACTCCTCTGAGTTTTATCCAATTTCTATGTTAATACAATCGTTAAATGTTTGCTCTTATTACCCACCGTTTAGATTTAATGATATTATAAGGGCGAAATATTGGTTTCAAACAAAGAAAAACTTTTCAAGCGTTTTATTTTATATCTCCGGTTCTAAATTGTTTAATAGAGTCATCCGGTTTGTGCCCTTTGCTGTAGTTTATAGAGCCCTTAACTACTTCTATGTTGTTTGGAAATTGGTTGAGTCATTTTGAAGTTATTTTTATTTTTTTTTAAATTTAATTTTGGCCAGAAAAATTTTATTTTACGATTTTTTTTTAAAAATTCGTATTCGAGTTTCTCGAAATACACATTCTTTACCATATATTTTTTTTGTATTATTTTATTTACCGTTATAAAGTAAATAGATATAATAAGCAATTAATCAAATCATTAATCCAATGTGTAAATACTTAAATATATTAATTTGTATCAAACTTTCAATTGTATTCAATTAATTTATCTACATTCCTTAATCTAGCAATTGCGATGTATTGCCGGCTCTGCTGGTTTCTAATAATTGAAACTGATTATGAAGTGATTTATATCGTAATGTTGGATTAGAAGTAAATAGTGAAACCTTGACCGGACAATGGTTGGACTACATTCCAGTTAGAGATGCCTGTGTGACTCAGCTTTGTCCTGATGAATCACTTCGTCCCAAACGGCCCGCTCAAAGGATGTGTTTCACTTGGACCGGTCCCTTCAAAAACAGTCAGGTTTCCCACCAATTTGCGGTAATTCTATGAGCAAATCATCCTAAATATCTCGGGTGATTATGACGTTAGTTTCTGATGTCAGTGGGATTTTTCCTCTTCGTAGGATCCGCTTAGAGCTCCAGTTAAGTCCTAAGCTATACTATGACGTACTATTTTGTTTAAAACTATCACTATTATCTATTTAAAATTTTAGTAGTGTTAAAGACACCACTACACGATCAATCGGGATGAGAGAAAACCAAAAATTTGGTGCGGTGCCCGTATCTCACACCTTTTATTTAACTCCCTACATCATTTTACTAATAAAAACCACAAATTTTGTGTAAATTGGTTGGCTCGTATTGAAGTGTTCACTATTTTTGTTATTTTCGAAAAAAAGATATATACGAGAGTGGTATAAAAAATTTCCGACCGTAATGTGAAGATGGCAGCACTCGTGCAAGTGAATTTCGTTATTTATCTGTTGACAGTTACACATCAAAGTTTCAGACATTGCCTCGCAGTGTTGATAAAACAGTCGTTTGGATGAGTTGAAGTGAGTGTTTTTGTGAAAATGGACAAAATCGAATATCCAGCTGTCATTAAATATTTGTTTTTTGAAAAGCAATACGGCTACGTAAAGCAAAGATGAGTTAAATTCTGTGTATGGGCACTCTGCACCATCATTTACCTCAGTGAAATTTTGGGCAGCTGAATTAAAACGTGGCCTAAGAGCTTGGGAGATAATGAACATTCGGAACGTCCAAAAACTGCTGCTACCGACGAAAATATCGCCAAAGTTCACCAAATGGTGTTAGACGACCGCCGATTTAAAATGAGAGAGATAGCAGAGGTTATGAACATGTCAAAAGAACGTGTTCCTTGTAAGAAGATATGAGAAACCTGTCCGCACGTTGAATGCCGAATTTTCTCACGTTAGACCAAAAATGTGTTGGAAAGAACATTTCCAACGCTTTGTGAGCGCAGTTTAGGTGCAATAATCCGAGTTTTGATGCCTATTAATCACTTTAGATGAAATTTGGATACATCATTATAAGCCCGAAACAAGGATACAGTCCAAACAGTGGACTGCAAAGGGGGAACCGGCTCCAAAAATAAGCAAAAACTGTTTTTTCAGCTGAGAAAATGATGGCGACTGTTTTTGGGATAGTCATAGAGCTAAAGAAAATCCGCGAATTATAGTTTTAACTGCTTGACCATCCGCCTTACACACCAGATCTAGCCCCAAACGACTTATTTTTATTCCCTCATCTAAAAATTGCGCTCGTAGCATAGAGATTTTCGTCAAATGAAGAGGTAATCACCTTCTTGAATAACAAATTTGTAGATAAAAACGCCGAGTACTTTTTAGACAGATTACCAAGACAGGATCATCGGTGGGAGAAGTGTATATAAGAGTTACAAGGACTATGTTGAAAAATAAAAAAAAAAAAAATCAGAAAAAATGTCTTGCATTTTTCTTAGGCCGGAAACTTTTCAGACTACCCCCGTATAAAGACGAAGGCGAAAATGAACAACAAATTTTGAATTTGCTGTTATAAAAATTCGTATTTTAGGATTTCTTGAGATTTAACTAACGAATATAAATTGTGTCCCTGCCTGAATACAATTTAACAAAAGATAACGAAACCGCAATGCAATCGGGAAAGATCGGGTCTCGGCTTTTCCAGTTAGAATCGGATATTTCTTTCTTTTTTTCCCTTTATTTATTCGTAAAATTGTTTAATAATTTGGAATATGTCTATTTTGTATATCTAACTATGAGAACTGTTTATTTTATTTTTTTTATCAAATTAAAGGAACTTTAGGGGGATGTTTTGAAAAATACACATTTAAGCCGTCATACTATTTCTGTGAGGATGAGACCTAGCTGATATTAAAGATCATTTAATTGTAAATTGACATATTGATCAAAACCGTTAAAGTTGTTTTTAAGCTTAAAGTTTAAAAACACTTTTTTAGAGCGTTAATTTATATATTTCGGTTATCCGGCGTTTTCTGTTATCTGGC
>NW_027104882.1:149204-158190 GCF_000696795.3 Halyomorpha halys | reverse complement strand
AGATATGAGAAACCTGTCCGCACGTTGAATGCCGCATTTGCTCACGTAAGACCAAAAATGTGTTGGAATGAACATTTCCAACGCTTTGTGGGCGCAGTTTAGGTACAATAAATCCGAGTTTTGATGTCTATTAATTAATTTAGATGAAATTTGGATACATCATTGTAAGCCCGAAACAACGATACAGTCCAAAAAGTGGACTGCAAAGGGGGAACCGGCTCCAAAAAAAGCAAAAACTGTTTTCTCAGCTGGGAAAGTGATGGCGACTGTTTTTGGGATAGTCATAGAGTTATTTCAATCGACTATCTTCAAAAAGGAAAAACCATTCTGTAATGCTCCTGTGAGCATACTACTCATCATTATCTGACAAGCTGAAGGCAGAACAGCGGAAAAACGACTACATTTGCAGCTAAAGAAAATCCTGTTTCACCAAGACAACGCACCGTCTCACACTTCAGCGGTTGCCATGGCGAAAATCCGCGAATTACAGTTTGAACTGCTTGACCATCCGCCTTACTCACGAGATCTATACTCACGACTTATTTTTGTTCCCTCAAAATCAATCTAAAAATTGCGAATCTATCGAAGGATAGAGATTTTCGTCAAATGAAGAGGTAATCAATCACCTTCCTGAACAACAAAGTTGTAGAGAAAAACGCCGAGTACTTTTTAGACAGGTTACCGAGATAGGAGAATCGCTGGGAGAAGTGTTTAGAGTTACAAGGAGACTATGTTGAAAAAAAAAATCAGAAAAAATGTCTTGTATTTTTCTTTTGCCGGAAACTTTTCAGACTACCCCGTATAAAGACGAAGGCAAAAATGAACATCAAATTTTGATTTTTCTGTTGTAGAAAATTCGTATGTTATGATTTCTTGAGATTTAACTAACGAATATAAATTGTGTCCCTGCCTGAATACAGTTTAACAATATATATCGAAACCGTAATGCAATCGGGAAAGATCGGGTTTCGGCTTTTCCCGTTAGAATTGGATATTTCTTTCTTTTTTCCCCTTTATTTATTCGTAAAATTATTTAATAATTTGGAATTTGTCTATTTTTTAGTATATCTAACTATGGGAACTGTTTATTTTATTTTTTTTATCAAATTAATGGTACTTCAGGAGGATGAATTATTTTTTGCAAAATACGTAGTTAAGCCGTCATACTATTTCTATGAGGATGAGACCTTGCTGATATTAAAGACCATTTAATTGTAAATTGGCATGTCGATCTAAATCGTTAGAGTTGTTTTTAAGCTTTAAGTTTAGAAAAATCCTTACAGTCCAAAATCCTTCGTAAAATCCTTAATGCTCCTTACTTTGTCACAAATCAAATCATCCATCAGGACCTCAATGTCCCCTATGTTGCCGATTTGGCCAGAACCAGATACCAATCCTTCCATAATAAACTTCCCAACCACCCAAACCAACTCGTTTCTAGCTTGGCTTCTATTTCACTACCTAATAATCCTCCTAGACGTCTGAAAAGAAGATGGCCTCGAGATCTTCTCCTTTAGAAATGTTTTAGGAGTTCTGTAATGGGTAGATTCTCCACACGTTTTTATCATGTCATAATATCACTTACAGCAAATTTACTTGATGTGTATATATGTACACAGTTGTAAATATCAATAAATAAATTATTAAAAAAAAAAAAGTTTAGAAACACTTTTTTAGAGCGTTAATTGATATATTTCGGTTATCCGGCGTTTTCTGTTATCTGGCGCCACGTAAGTCCCTGCAACGCCAGTCTACTGTATAGCCTACATCATAAACAGATTTATTTTCCTCCATTATATACTTTAGATACCTCTCAGATTTCTGTTTCCTTCTATATTCACACACTTTGTCTGTAGGAGGCAAAAATAAAGGTAACTCCCCGATGATTTGATGAATGAAATGAGACTGAATCATTAGATAGATGGATGAATAATTTCTACCTTATGATCCACTCTTTTGGTTTCTTTGGCTCTCGAGAATTTTACTTGAGTCGACGTTTCTTTTTTTAAGTAGTTCCTTGGTTCTCATTATGTTCCAATACCAGTCAGGGCCAAAAAAATTCTTAATCTCCATAACATAAAGCATTTGGAGTTTATTATTAAAAATTGGTTTAAAAACTTCCCAGACACGTTTCATTTGCGTATGAGTTTTTGTTTTTTGAATTAGACCATTCAAAAACACATTCACTATTTTGCAAAACTTGGTTATTTGAACTCAGAGGACTTATATATGTGTAATTTCATAGACATATAATAAAAATAAATCTGTACTACTACAACCCCATGAAGGTTCTCAGGGGTTCAATACTGTAAGGAAGTTTTATTAATAGACCAACGGTTGTGCAAGGAGGTGATTAGTCAGAATCAAGCTCGATTGCCAGATTTTTCAAAGGTTAAATAAAAGGTGCCGACTTACTTGGCTTGGAGGACTCCGGAGGGCTCCCAAACCCCCGTCGTTGGCTCACGCCTGCAGTATCAGAATAAATAATCTGCTACGGCCGGATTCGAACCCGGACCCTCGAAGTTTGTTGCACAGTGCCTTACCACTAAGCCTCCCCGCTCTCATTGATTTATATAAATAAATATTATTAATTTATTATTCTTTTTGAATATTTATATTTGTATATGTAAGCCATTTATAGTATTGGTTACTTAATTTATGGGGTTATCCTAAAGCAAAAAGCACATTATAGTATTAGTCTTACCTCGCGAAAATAATTATAACAAAAAGTGAAGTAAAATTCTCTTGGATATAAAATTAATTGTAATTTCTCCAATCTCATGGCCACAATTTTCACATGGCGTAATGTATTTTCTCTAATGAATGCTTTTTAAATGCTAAAGTATTTAATTATAATGTTTCAAGGACTAATTGCTTGGTCAGATCAGGAAGTAGCCAGTTTCATTTCCGTCATGCGTATTGAGGTCAATAATGCTTTTCGAAATACTATTTATCTTATGTTTGTATTTTATCTTACATTTCTTTATTTTTTGCCATTGTTATTAAATCCTACCTTACTCAATTCTTAAACTTATAATACTACAATTTATCATAATAAAGAATAACGCGTATTCGCAAATGAATCTGTTTCATAAAGTTTTTGAATGGCTGAAGCTAGCATAAGATGAATCATGACCCTCCGTAACTCTGAGGGTCCAACTTAACTGCTTAATGGCTGAGATAGTATAATAAAATTTGTAACACGCACTTCTTATTGCTTGATATGAAATATTGTATGTGTGTATTAATCAATTTCCATCCCTAATTACACTACAGTATTACTTCCAAACCATTTATACAAATTTAATAAAACATGGAGCCGATATATATATCATTACTTCCATTTTTTTTTTTTTATATTAACAGTATTTTTTTTTACTTTGGTTCATGTCCTCCATTTAGGACCTAGCAGTGTCAGAATGAGAATATCAATCGATTTCTTAGTACAAAAGCCGGGAAGAAAAAAAGGTAGTTATTCACCCCAATCTTTTATTACTTTAATAAAAACTATGTATAATTACTAGTAAAAATCGATGAGTCTGCCAAGTATAGGTAGGGGGAATAAAAAATGAATTTTATATTCGGAGCTCTATATCGTTAAAACTACCAACAACACTAGAAAACTTAAAAGAACATCTTTTGAAGTAGAGTAAATTTTCTGAAATATTAACCCTAATAGAACTATTTACATTCAATGGTCTCGAGATATAGCTTTTTAAAAAGAAATTTTTCGTAAAAATGTACTGAAAGATAAGTAGTTAATGAATTTATTTTGAGAAATCTATATATTAACTATGTAACGTATAGATATCTATTAGCACTCAAATTAAGCTAGTTTAATGTACTATAAAGTAATAAATGACTTTTATCTTCATAAGGATAGTAGTTTTCATGATTTTTATCAAAATGAATTGATTTATTGTTGTTGGAACAATAAGTTAGATTTATGAAAAACGTTATTTCATAAACCATCAAACGTACACATGTCTGCTAGCATTCAAATTAAAGCTAGTTAAATTTATTATAAAGCAATTTATTACACCTATCTTCGAAGGGGTTGTAGTTTTCATCATATTCACATATGAATATAAATTTGGCACATGAAAAGTTGTCCGAACAACAATAAATCAAATTATTTTAGCAAATATCATGAAAACTACTACTCCTAGAAAGATAAACCTTATTAAATACTTTATAGTCCATTAAATTAGCTTTAATTTGAGTGCTAATAGAAATCTGTACGTCTAATGGTTTTTGAGATATAGATTTCTAAAAAAAATAGAAGTTATGTGAATTATAGAATTAATAAATATAAAATTTATAACCGAATGTCCTGTAGTAGCTTGGGCTTCAGTCTCCGGGTTGAGGTTGGGTTTCCCAAGTTGTAGATTGTTACTCCCAATACAATTGGGTATTTCTTATGAACCAAGAGGCATCCACTGCGATACTTTGGACTTTATTTTGAAAAGATTGTAATTTAAAAGCAATTTAACCTACATTTATTTTACATAATAATTAACTAACTCCGTAAAATAATTCATAGTATTTTCAACATTAATTAATTGACAATTTATTATTGAATAAACTCAATAGAGCAGAATGTAAATTTTATCAAATATAATTTTATATTTTTTTATTGTTATTAAAAGTACATTTCTGAAAAGTTTTAAGATTGAAGCAATCTTACAATTGAAAGGCTCATTTGTAAAATTAACACGAGGAAGTATTTGTACAGTGAATATTTTAGAAATATCTGTCCTGAAATTACAATTACTTGTCAAAATTGATGAATCTGCCAAGTATAGTTAAAAGGATTTAAAAATTGTTTCATTAAATTGCGGCTGTTTCAAACTCAATTCAAAATAATGTTTCATTCGGAGCTGTATGTCTTTGAAACTGCTTATAATACTAGAAACCCAGATAGAACATCATTTAAAGTAGATTAAATTTACTAAACTAAGAGCCCTAACAGACCTGTTTACCTTCAATAGTTCCCGAGGTACTGTTTTTTAATACATTTTATGAAAAATATATTGAAAAATCAGTAGTTCGTGAATTTATTGTAGTAAATCATTATAGTCTTAGTAGTACTAGAATAAAAGATAGTTTAATTTGCTATAAAGTAGTTTATGACGTTTATCTTCGTAGAAGTTGTAGTTTTCATGATATTTGCTAAAATATATTAATTTATTGTTGTTCTGAAAATATTTCATATGCTAAATTCATATTCATATGATAATATCATAAAACTACTACCTCTACGATGATAAACGTCATCAACTATATGTGCAATAAACTTCCATTAATTTCAGTACTAGCAGACATCTGTACGTCTAATGGTTCCTGAAATAGGTTTTCATTAACGAAAAACTTTAGTCCAAACAAGTAGAAATCATATTCTTGTTAATTTATTTTGGTAAATATCATGGAAATTACAACTCCTATGAAGATAAATGTCATAAGCTGCTTTATAGCACATTAAACTAGCTTTAATTTGAGTGCTAATAGATATCTTCCTCATCATACTTTCTTAGATAAATATTTCCCTCAATAAATTCAGTAACTACTGATCTTTCAGTACGTTCCATACACATTTTTATGAAATGTTGATTTTTAAAAAGCTATATCTCGAGAACTATTGGACGTAAATAACTCTATTAGGGGTTACATTTTAGAAAATTTACTCTACTTTAAATGATGCTCTCTTAGATTTTCTATTGTTGTTGGTAGTTGTTAAGATATAGATCTCCGAATAAAAAATTAATTATTTTTAACGATTTGAACCAACAGCCATTTTTTATTCCCCCTACCTATACTTGGCAGACTCATTAATTTCGACTTGTAATTATACCTAGTTTTCAATTAAGTAATAAAAAATAGGGGTAAAATCACTGCTCCTCTTGGGCTCTTGTACTATTAGGGCTAATAAATTATTTTAGCGCTACCAATTGCGCCTCAACTCGCTTAAACACTTTACTTTTTATCAATATTACACTCCCTAACTTCGACAAGTAACCTTTACATAACCCACCATTTTTTATTACTAATTAGTGTTGACACTTAAGTATATTAAAACAACTAGAAAATAACTATTTTGCTGACCAAAACCACCTAAATTTGTCAATTGATGTCTGATTTTTCAGTAAATATTTCATGAAATGTTGCTTTTTAAAAAACTGTATGTATCTCAGGAATTATAGAACGTAAATAGCTCTGTTATGGATCTTATTTTAGCAAATTCACTATTTTTTTCTATTGATCTACTTTAAATGATGTTATAGATTATATGAAAAATAGTCGCCGTAGGAAAAAAAAAAAAATGCTCCGAATAAATCAAGGCCAACAATTTCTAATTTTTAATTTCTTTGAGAAATGGTATTTGGAAATAAGCTAAAAACGAATATGATTTGTTTTTTGAAAAAAAAACACTGACCTATTTTACCTCGAGCCTTACGCTTAATTTTGTTCATAGCTTTTTTTCTAATTAAAATTCCCGGAATTTTATTAACTTTAAACTTTTCCATGGCAAAATGGAACATTTAAAAAAAAAAAACTGCACGATAATCGGTCTACTAATAAAAATGTTTATTGTGAATAAAGATACCACCATTCCCTTTTATATATATAGATGCATATAGTTTGGAAACTATACTTAATTACAATATAATTTGATATGAGTACCAATTCCGGGGACTTTGAGATCTCTCGAGTCAGAATAGAGAACCATGTAAGGCATTCGGCGGACATGGCCAAGTGTGGCTAGGAAGCCGGAGATGTGTTCTCGAAGGCCGAGTTGCTTAAACTCTGAGGTCGAGATAAGTTGAGAGAGGCCTTCACTAGGGCACTACTGTTTGCCAGCCAGCTGTGCTCCACTCGGTAATTACATAACTTCAAATCGCATGAGCATTTTCTCATTTACTGGGAATGGTATCTTTTAAAAATATTATCCGAGTTGTCAAGTAAAAGCATTTCACGCGATAATGTTATTAACCCCAAAAAGGTTTCGTGTTACGCAAATGCTTCTGCAAACACCTGCTTACTCCATTGATGATACGTTTTATTTAATATTTTCATTTCATTTTACTTTTTCAATACCAAATATAGGAAAGCTTTGGACCCATAAGATAAAAAAAATACTCTACAGTATTAAAAATTTTTCACAAACATTAAACGTTTTAAGCAACAAGGAAAATGTCTGTTTTCTTTTCTGTAGTCAAATTTATGTTCAGGTAAAATCCATCGAACCGATAATACAATTTTTATTAAATTTTTAAGACTCGTGCTTCTGTTTCCTAGATTTTTAAAATATATATATTTTTTTTTTGGAACTATGCAACGTAAACTGATGGTTAAGTTTGCATGAATGAAAAAGATTCAATTATCGACTTTTGGAAACATTTGCAATTCTAATACCTTATTATTAATTTATTTAATTAAAAATAAATAATTTAATTTCTATCCATTTTAGTCTCAACACATTTTATTTTTCTTATAAGTCCGACGTTTCGGCCAATCCGGCCACCCTCAGGGACAATCTTAATACAATTTTGGGACTATATGATTTAAAAACTCAACTCAAACTTTTATCAAAGTTGTGATAAAGTTTTAAACAAATAGTGACTGTGATAAATGATTTTAATTTTGGTTTTAATGTGAATATTGACTAATTAGAAATCGTCGTTTTGACCTGGGCAGAATAGCCTGCATGGAGTTGAGTTTTTAGTTCCAAAATTGTATTAAGATTGCCCCTGAGGATGGCCAGGTTGGCCGAAACGTCGGACTTATAAGAAAAATAAAATGTGTTGAGACTAAAATGGATAGAAATTAAATTATTTATTTTTAAAAAGATTAACCAGTCTCAATAAAGTGTTTAAGATTATAAACTTATTATTACTACCAAAAGTACTATCTATTTTTTAAAAAATCATGTCTCATAACTAGGGATAGGATTTTTATGTGCTAAAAAATCCGAAATATGTACATAAATATGTGCTAATAAATGGTCAAATATTTAAAAAATATGTAAATAATATGTATTTATAAATTTTGTATTATTCAACAATATAATTAATTAGTAATTTTATAACTTAAAAAAATTTACATAAATATGTATTTATTATATATTATATGAATAATATTTTAAAGAAATTATGTTACATATGTACAAAAAAATGTACTTAGAGAAAACATAGCTGTTCAATAACAGGACATTAATTAGTAATTGTAATTAAACTAATTGATTAATAATTACTCAGAATGAGTATGAACAAATTATAAATGGAAATAAAGAATAATCCTTATTAAAAGGAAATAAATAAAAAACTTTTAAAAAATATTTAAAACTTTGAAAGAAATCAATTATTCAGCAGGGTCAGTTACAAAATTATTGCAGATTAAATGCATTTTCAAATAAAAATCTTCGTCGGTTTGATCGCAGAATGGACCTGTACCGGCTAAAAGATCTTTCAACATTTACTGATCTTATAGGGGCACACTTAAATGAAGGTATTTCCATTGCATCTAGTTCGGTATTCTGCATCACCTGCGAGGCTGTGTCATCATTTGTTATAATAAGGAATAAGACCCTTCCTCTTTTTAATTGATTCTGAGAAATTCTGTGTGAAAATTTCTTATTGCCACTGTTTTTAATTAGTGTTCAATAATGAAGATATAGAATTTGTACGCACTATTTATGATAAATGATAAATTTCACTTTAAAGTTTCTTGTTTTCTGTT
Source organism: Halyomorpha halys (assembly GCF_000696795.3). Lineage (NCBI taxonomy): Eukaryota > Metazoa > Arthropoda > Insecta > Hemiptera > Pentatomidae > Halyomorpha > Halyomorpha halys. Next base: position 149,454 of record NW_027104882.1, on the reverse strand, counting down.
TCAATCTGACAGGTACTCCCATCTATGTTTAATTGTTATTTTTATTAATTTTCTTAATATTTCCTTTTACTTGCTATTATACCCCACCTTTACCATATTTATTTCACCTTCTGTTTACTTTTTTATATCTACCTCTTTACCATATTTATAACTAATTCTAACGAGTATTTTTCTACAATTTATTACTCTAGTTCTGTATTCAGAACTCTAATACACTTGGCTGTTTCTATTAGTAACTAGTCTCTAGTCC
>NW_027104882.1:147551-149154 GCF_000696795.3 Halyomorpha halys | reverse complement strand
TTCTAACGAGTATTTTTCTACAATTTATTACTCTAGTTCTGTATTCAGAACTCTAATACACTTGGCTGTTTCTATTAGTAACTAGTCTCTAGTCCTCCTCCTATTTGTATTCTTCCTTAAATTATTTTTATTATTATTTCTTTTATATATTTTATTAACAAAACAAAAACATTTTTTTTTGTTTTCGTATTTTCTCTATATATTTATTTTAATGTTTTGTTAATTCTTACAATATTTGTATCTTGTTTTTCATTTACCCCTGAAGGAAGCCCTGTAAAGTGGGGTAGAACGTTGGTTAACAATAAATAGTTTCTTCTACTATTTAACTTCTTTAACTATTTAACTTCTACTATTTTGATTCCTTTATTGACCGCCACACGGACTATCTTCCTACAAGTAATCAATTTTATTATTTTTAATTCATATAGGTTCTTGTTTTTTGAATATTGATCCAAATAATGTTTCTGGGACAGAAACCTAAGTTACAGTTTTAGTAACGATGATTTAAAAACCATTTTCCCTTCCAAGAAGTTAGTATGTTTTTATTTTGTCGTTGTCAACTTCTAAAATAGCTACGTGGGTGTAGGCTGTAGGTTCACAAAATTCGTGGCATAGACGAAGCAACCCCTTGAAGTGAACCAGTTCAAACCGGCCCAGCTCTCGGATCAATATGGATAATGCACCCGTCTCAATCATCTAAGCCTAATTAATAATTAATTGCCTACGAACGTCACTCTATTTGTGATATATTGGAATAATAAAGCTATAATATTTACGATTAACTTCACGCCCACCAATATATGTTTTGAATAATTCATAAAAGATTTGAATATACTTAAAAAAATTATTTTTACTATTTCGTATTTCCTCATTTATATATAACAAAAAAAAACTTTTAGCATGTGCTTTATTTTGCAGGTTTTGGTGTTTGATCGTTTTGACTATGTTGTGTCGTGGCAGTATAATCGTACTAATATATTTTTTATGGTGGTTTACAGTACCTGAAAATGCACTGATAGATAAGCCATATAAGACCAGATTGTTTTGTAAACTTAAAATAGACATTGTAGTTTAACATATTTTTATTTAACACTCGAAACATATAAGTCACAAACAAGGTTTTATCGAAATTTAAACGAAACCACAATCAAAGTTGGGAGTAACAATCTAATTTAAGGATGTTTTCTTTTCGTCTATTAAATTATTGTTTTACTTAGTTCTAGTTAATTTTAAAAACTAATTTTTATTTTAATATCATTTTAATTTAAGTGTGCATCTGATCCCTTTACTGTAACATAAAACTATTAGGAGATATTTTTTTTTCGCTGCTAAATGAATCGTAAGCATAAAGATGCTCCATAACTATTTCTTCTCTTTATTAAGTTTTTTATTTTAATAAAATAGGCTTCTTATCCATCATTTAGGTCTTGATGTGAACCTCTAACTTTTTCTGTACTAACATTTACTTTACATAATGTATTGGAATATAGTCTGCAATGAGAAAGTTGGTCAATCAACTGTTAAAAGGATTGAGGTTGAATGTATTTGTTATAAGATCGTTTACATGTTTCAATTCTTTTTATGATAAAAATTGTTACCAGTT
>NW_027104882.1:144768-145686 GCF_000696795.3 Halyomorpha halys | reverse complement strand
AAACTTTTATATTTCTGTTATAGTTTTAACATTTTCCTAATTCCAAATTTTTAACTAAATTAGATTTATCATATATTGCAAGAGAAACTAGAAAAAATCAGTAAACAAGAAGTAGCTATAACAAATTGATAATTTTAATCATAAAACAATTATTTAAAAATCAATAATAAATAGTATGTAATTTCTTCTAAAAGCACCAAAAAATATTTCAATTTTTATTTTATGAAAATCGAATAGGTATAAACAAACACACAGACCATTTTGAGAGACTAGTTTTTTGGACACAGGGTACTTCAAAACATGTATTTCCAAAACATGTATTAAGTCAAAAACTCGAATTCCAAATTTTTCACGATCGGAATACTTTCCCTTGCTGTATATTCCATGTACAGTGAAAGTAATAAGGCATAGTTTTTCCTTCCGAAACAAAATTGATTTCTTAATGGGAGTTAAAACTCCAAAATCTATTTGGTAGTGAACTATAACTAGGGATAGGATTTTTATGTGCTAAAAAACCGCAAGGAATCTGAGGAGGAAAGAAAGAAACAGAGAAATGGATTGAAAAGTAAAAAAATAAATTCTAGGAAAATGCCCCTAAGTCCCTTTCTCTTTTTAATTGATTCTGAGGAATTCTGTGTGAAAATTTATTATTGCCACTGCATTTAATTTGTGTTCAAAGATGAAGACATAGAATTTTTACACACTATTTATGATAAATGATAAATTTCACCTTTAAGTATCTTTCATTCTCTTGAATTTTATGTAGTTGCTGCGAAAAAATGTATTTAAAATTGAACAAATAATTTAAGGAAAGATTGGAGAGGTTTGTCGGTGGGTGCGGTCAGCAAAGAACAACATAAATAAACAAAACCATATTTATTTATTTTATGCCGACGTTTCGACCTGAGTTTCAGGTCT
>NW_027104882.1:143709-144718 GCF_000696795.3 Halyomorpha halys | reverse complement strand
AAAACAATTAGTAAAAAAAAGATAGGCTAAGTCTCTATGGGGGGGAGGGAGGGAAGTGCCGGGTTGTTTCCTTTTAAGACTGATCAGATCCGATGCTGGCCACCCAATTAATGGACCAAGAAGGAGGCCGGAACCAAAACTGAGATGGTAAGATGGTGTAGCAGGAAATGAGGACAACAGTCAGGAACTGCATGGCATCGGAACAAAACCGCAGCGATAGGAAGAAGTGGTTGGATGCCAAAGCAGGATTCCAAAAGATCTCAGCTCTCGCAACGACTTCCCTAGCATTATCTACAACTGATGGCTGCACAACCCAATACTGAGCCACCTCCGTCAATAAACTCTAGGGTTCTCTGTCCATCGCCACTGCCCTCCAGCATCTGATCCCCCAAGAACCAATACTACCCATCGCCAAATTTCCTACTCTTCCCAGTCTGCGGCAACCATGCATGGGCTCAGTCAGGGTCTTCTTAGAAATAGAGTGTAGCCACACGAGAAACATTCTTCTCATTGTGAAAGTTATGCGAATCCTGATTGTTTCAACGTTTCCCTTATTTAAGTGATCTGTAAACTATAATTGGCCGCCAAAATCCATGCGTTCGCTTCCGCAGATGTCCAATTGTCACTATACTGACATTTATTTTAATTTTAAGATTGATATCTTCTTCTCTTTTTTTTGGTCTTTCATATTTCTTTAAAATATTTGATTACATGACAAACGACTTTTAATTTTCTATTGACTCTACGTCTTTCGTTGCTACACTTATTTCAAGAAGTTTAAAAATGAGTTACCAATTTTTATTTAAAAATTTACAATATACTAGGTACAGTCAATTATGCGTAAATTGACGCAATTAATTGTTAAAACTACGACAGTACATTCAGCTGCTGCCTGAACATGTGAAAACAATATGGAAGATGAATTGATGTGTAACCCTTGCCTGGACAAAGCTAAAAACCGCGACAGACAGCCTTATCCGCGGTATTGCAGCGAGAAAGCGGTTTTGAG
>NW_027104882.1:139795-141403 GCF_000696795.3 Halyomorpha halys | reverse complement strand
AACAACATAAATAAACAAAACCATATTTATTTATTTTATGCCGACGTTTCGACCTGAGTTTCAGGTCTTCATCAGGGGTTATGGCGTAGAAGGTAGGCCTAAAACTGGTTATTATACATATACATAAACATACTTGTTCTTTGCTGACCGCACCCCCCGACAAACTTTTCCAATAATTAATCTACGGCCAACTATCTACACCTCAATTTAAGGAAATATGTGATTCAGAACAGAATACCTAAAAATATGTTAAAAACAACAAAAATTACAGAAAATGTGATTTACAACAAAATATGTAAAAAAGGCCAAATATTTAAAAATATGTAAAATAAAAATGGCTTCTTTTGGCCAGAAATTTCTAGAAATATCTTTAGTTAGTAAGGAATCGCAGATATAAGGTCAGGTAAAAATATGTGAAAACATGAAAATCCTATCCCTAACTATAACAAACAATTAGAAAATTGTATAACAATTATTAGAAAATTTAGCGTTTGTTTAAACCTGGAAGAACAACCTAAAATATAATTTAAAAAACTGACTTATTGATAATTATTAAATGTATTTATTACAATAGACGGAGTATATGTCATAAATTTTTACTATGAATTGAATTTAGGCAGAAAAATTACTCTTATCAATAACTGGTATTTTATTTACAAGTGGTTCTCTGGAAAAAATTTCTGATGATGAAATTTAAATTAATCGTACACTAGATAAGTTCAAATTTGAATTTGATATTACAGAATTCATTTGATATGTCCATTTGTTTTTTTTTATAATATTAGACTAAAATGGGTATTTGAATAAACATGTTATGTAATTGCATTCTAACTGATTTAAAAAATAAATAATAAATTGTATTTGATTTCTGCAAAAACTGCAAAAATGGATCTTTTTTTTTTTTGTTTTTGAAAATAGTATTAACAAGGGAAAAAACAGGGCAGTATTTTCTATATAATCCATGCATATTTTTCTTTCAAAAAACGACCTTCAGGCATACTGCTTTATTATTTGTGTTATTTAATTAAATTTAGTCTGACCAATTATGGATTTATAGTGGAAATATTGTTGAATAATTTAAAATTAGAGAATAATTGTGCACCCTTTTTACTACATAGATTTATCCCTTTTTCAATATCAACCCTCATTTTGATTGTAAATTTAGATTTAGTACGTTTTGAAAGGCCCTATTTAATGCGTGCACCAACTTAAATAGGTAGCTAAATATAGTGTGGAAAAAAAATGGCAAAGAATTGTTTTTGTTCTTTTGTATCTTCACACCTCAGTTCATAATTGTGAGGCATGATATATCCATACATCTCTTAACTAAGAGAACTATGAATAGATCTCATAGCTAAGAGAAAATGCATAGTGCAATACTATAATATAGTATTATATTATAGTAGAGAGAAATACTTTATTCATATATGCTGCCTAAATACATTAGGTTGCTATCTGACACAGCGTACTTATCAATCCGTAATCGGACATATTTACATTACATATTCATGATATAATCATAAAAAAAAGATATACAATAATAGAATATAATAAACAATTTTTTTTTTCACCACTACAGTTTCCTTTTACAATCCATTTCGGTCTGTA
>NW_027104882.1:124013-134800 GCF_000696795.3 Halyomorpha halys | reverse complement strand
GTTTACATGTTTCAATTCTTTTTATGATAAAAATTGTTACCAGTTGTTAGTGTAAGATAGTAAACTAAGACAGTACATTCAGGTGCTGCCTAAATATGTGAAAACAATATAGAAGATGAATTGATGTGTAACCCTTGCCTGGATAAAGCTAAAAACCGCGTCAGACAGCCTTATCCGCGGTATTGCAGCGAGAAAGCGGTTTTGAGAAAATGGAACAGTCTCTACAGGATACCACTTCACGCCCAGTTGCGTTTCGTGTTTCGGAGGAAACTTGCTGACATTCCACTAGTGATGTCCTTTGGGCTAGTAGTTTGCATAGAAAAGGAAAGTTGTGGAAACGCTTTAGTCATGTTACCGCCTTGCCGCTGTCACTTCTATTCTATTCAGCTATGTCAGAATATCCTTCTTGCAAAATAATTTTATTTCTTTGTTATAGTATTATGAAACTTGGAAGAATTCAAATTTATCATTGAGAATCATTAGCATATTACTATTGGAACGTGGAATTGCAAAATAGAATTTCAATAATTTTGTAAATTTTTCAGGTAAACCAAAAATATTATGATTAATATTTTTTTTTTAACAATGATTATTAATCGCATCATTAGTTTTAAAACTAAATTAGATAAAACTTTTATATTTCTGTTATAGTTTTAACATTTTCCTAATTCCAAATTTTTAACTAAATTAGATTTATCATATATTGCAAGAGAAACTAGAAAAAATCAGTAATAATTTGGTTATTAATGTATTTTAACTTTTAAATAGTACAAAACCTTGTATATCAAATAAATAAAATTAAATCCAACATTCGAGGTGAGGCGTTTCTAATCATATCTTCCCATATATGCCTCGGCTTGATATTAGTATCCGGTTTCCCTCTAGCAGTTATACTCTTTCGTTGTGTCTCCGTGACTTCCATTTCAATTCTGATTATGAATAATATCCATTGTTAATGGTTCTCGTATTTAGTTTAATCTATGTTCTACCTAATTAATTATTGATAGTTATTATAATATGATTGGTTATTATTGATTATAAATGAGGAGATGGTTGGAGTGCGGTCAGTAAAGAACATAAGTAAAACTTATTTATTATTGCCAACGTTTCGGTTTGAAGTTCAGGCCTTCATTAGGGCTAAAAACAAAAACAATTAAAACTATAAACAATATTCTTGCAATATGACGCTATAAATTAACTGCAATACTATTTATGTACCTATATTATCTGTTATCTCCATTTGTCTCCAGTTATTGTGTGTTTCTTTTTATTCATTAGTTATTTTGTCTAACTTTTTTTTTTGTCTGAAATTCTGGTCAAAACGTTAGCACTTATAAACAAGTTTTACTGATTGTATTCTTCACTAGCCGCACTCCGCCATCTAATAATGATATTATGTGTTTATCACAAGTCATAATGAATTTCTGTATACTATTGTATAATTCAGCCATTGTGTGCAAAAGTGATATTTTAAAACTGGAGTTGTGAAATATTCAACACTTTAGTGTAAGTTTTATAAAGTTTTTAGTATTAAATAACAGTATTATTTTTCTATTAAAACTAGCTAGTCACAAATATATCAAACAATATAAAAAACATATTTTTTAAAAATGAAAATGATAACAAAATTGTATAAGTCTTTCAAACACTTCAGTGGGGTTTCATTCCGTTCTCTTCTTCAAAGAAAAATGAAGCCAAAAAGAGTGGAGTTGATAACGCCTTAGATAGTAACTGGCTCCTACTCCTTTCCTGCTCTTCTGCCACGCCCTTGGAGTTCAACATAAGGCCCTCTACGCTTCACTTTTCCTTGGCAACTTACTCTCTCCCTTGTGCTCCTTTCTCCAAGTTTTTATTTCAGCGACTAATAATGGTACTAATCCAACAAGTGGTCAGTTATTATGAAAACATAGTTATGTTAATTGATACTGATTTGAATAAAACAATTAGTAAAAAAAAGATAGGCTAAGTCTGTATGTGGCCATTTTAAGAATCATTTCGCATTTCGAATGATTGAATAATCAATCTTCAAAATGTCGGAAAACCGTTCGGTAAATAGTTTTTTTTTGTTATTTTTTTTTTTTTGTAATTGCGAACATTAATATCAACTAAGACAATTTTATTAGTTTGTTTCGCTAGACACTTCTACCCTGAAAGATTTTAACTGACAATTAGAAGTTAGTGATCGTGTAATCTGCGATAATTAGTAGTTTTTAAAAATATTCCTGACAATTAATTAATATTTTGTTTATTTGAAATCGCGAAAAAAAAGTTTCTCGAGCATTTTGTTTATTTTAGTATGTTCTTAACGTAAACGTTAAGTCATCCTTTAAATTTATTATTGTTTTTATTTTATTCTGGTTCTATGGAAAAAGTTTTTTTTAATATAATTAGAATATTTTTGTCTAGATATAAGGTTACTTATGTATCATATTTAATTCCTTAATGTTCATTAAATAGCTTCTATTTGGATCATATTAATCAGCACAGCAATAATTAACTATATTTCATTATCTGTCATTAAATTTACTTTCTCCTCTTTAAAAAGAAAAATTAACACCAAACTCCCTGATGTATGTCAACAATCATTACAGAAAAGGAGAGACATTTGCTTTAAGATAAAAGTTTTTCTGTGGTTAATCCTGTTGTAAATGAGATTAAAGGAAGCTACACTAGGTCTGAATCCTGTTAACCAAACGCGAGTATTACCCTCGTAAGTTTCAAGGGTGAAATGAATCGGGGATTCAATGCCTCGTTGAAGCTCTCAGCGTTCCACGTAGCATTGATACTTATTTTGTTTAGAAATAGGCGTTGGTATTTAAAATTGCTAATCAAAAACATACTATCGACTCGTCGCCTGTTGGTATTTATAAGATCGATTTCGTTGAGAGTTCGTATAAACAGGTGGGTCAGTGTCTTAATGAGATGCAAGAATCTGGTTGTTATTCTATAAGAAATCTGTTTATTTGTAGGGCAATTGGTTGTCAACCCGACTATTTATATAAACTAGTTATGTTGTGTATTACATTATAGTTAATTGTATCCTGTAAGGGGAATATAAAAAATTATTTATCTTTCTCAATTTTTTTTTCTTTTTGATATGATGATTGCATAACACTAATAGTTATCGTATGGTCGTAAGAAACATAATGCCGCGAGTTCCGTGGATGAACCTGTATTTATTCTATTAAATATTAAATTTCCTAGAGAATAATGTTTACTGTTTTTTTAATGAACACATTTATGGGGATTTGAATAAACATGTTATGTAATTGCATTTTAACTTATTTCAAAAAATAAATAACAAATTGTATTTGATTTCTACAAAAACCAAGCACAATATTTTCTATATAATCCATGCATATTTTTCTTTCAAACAACAATCTTCAGGCATACTGCTTTATTACTTGTGTTATTTAATTAAATTTAGTCCATTTTTTAGTCTGATCAATCATAGATTTATAGTGGAAACATTGTTGAACAATTTAAAATAAGTGAATGAGTGTGCAGCCTTTTTACTATAGAGATTTATCCCTTTCTCAATATCAACCCTCATTTTGATTGTAAAATTTGATTTAGTGTGTTTTGAAAGGCCCTATTTAATGCGTGCACCAACTTAAATAGATAGCTAAATATAGTGTGGAAATAAAAATACAAATACAAATTTTGGCTTAATAATATTATATTAAAATGAAAATTTCGAATAAACATGTTATGTAATCGCATGTTAACTGATACACCATAAATATAGGTCAAAACAAAAGGGGCATATTAAGGTTACTGTTGTTTGTCATTTCGTTCGCTGAATACTTGAGATAAAAAGAAAAATGTGTCTGGGGATTACAAAATCAAACAAAAAAAAAAGAAAGATCACGCTTGAAATGGATCAAAATAAAATATATTATTACTACTAATAACCCATCTTTAAGTTCAAAATATTTAATTACACAAATATTAATATTTTATTTTATTATATCTTTCACTCGTAATCGAACCTTCAGTCGACCCCAATAAAGAAACCTTACATTCAGGCCTATACTTCTGAACTCAATATAAAATGTTTTGTTCTTTTTTTTCATCACTTAACTCATCATACTCCCTACCCTTCTCCCCCCTCCCCTCCAACACCTCCTTATATAAAGATTTAGAGTCAACAACCAACTCATCAATATTTTATTATTGTAAACAAACTCGGCCGATTCCTTTTATTTTGAATCTTTTACCGTGCAATAAATACATTGCATATTTTTTTATCTTCTTGCCTACATAATTTTCTCATGTTCCTTATTTTCTCTAAGCTGCTCAAACATTCCAGGCAGGGCATGTGGGGATCTTATCATGACAGTAAACTGTACAACATACCATGGAAGACTATTGTAAAGATAATCTGTAGGAATGTCTGAGATATTAGTGTCGCTGTTAAAGAAAAACGTGATTTGAAAGAAATATCAAGCGTTTCACTAATTATATGCATACATACTGGTACTACGCGTCGTTGTACGTATGATTGATGAATTTTGTATTTCTCAACGTTTTATCGTATATGTAGTAAAAGATATTAGTATACCATTAAAATTCTGGTTTAATATTATAAAAAGCCAATTTAAGTCAATATTAAAAAATTGTCCATGTTTCTTATTGCCGCTTAAGAAAAATCATACATAAAATACATGTTAGACATAAAAAAAAAAAAAAAAATTGTTATTTTCATTCTTCTAATTTAAAATGTGATAAAATTAAAAAAAATATATTATTTACATCGTTCCAATTAATTATTTTATGATTTAAAATCATAATTAAAATACATGTTAAAATAAAAAATAAAAAAACTAATTATTATTTTCATCCTTTCAATTTAATATTTTATGATTTAAAATCATATTCAAAATATGTGTTAAAATAAAAAAAAAACGTATTATATTCACCCTCCTGATTTAATATTTTTTATTTTAGGATCATATTTAAAATCCATGTTAAAATTAAATATTATTTTCATCCTTCTAATTTAAAATCATATTTCAAAGACATATTAAAAATAAAAAAAACTTATTATTTTCCTTTTTCCAATTTAATATCTTCTAATTTAAAATCATATTCAAAATTCGAATTAAACTTAAAAAACGTATTATTTTCATCCTTCTAATTTAATATCTTTTATTTTAGGAGTATATTTAACATTAAATAACTAATTAAATATTATTTTCATCCTACTAATGTAAAAGACATGTAAAAAACAAAACAAAAAAAACTTATTATTATTTTCATCCTTACAGTTTAATATCTTCTAATTTAAAATCATATTTAAAATATATGTTAAAAAAAATAAATAAAAATAAAAAAATTATTTTCATCCTTCCAATTTAATATTTCATGATTTAAAATCATATTCCAAATATGTGTTAAAATTGAAAAAAACTTTCTTTTCTTCCTCCTAATTTAATATCTTTTATTTTATGATCATATTTAAAGTCCATGTTAAAATTAAATAACAAATTAAATATTATTTTAAACCTTCTAATTTAAAATATGTGATAAAATAAATTTTAAAAAACTTATTATTATTTTCATCCTTCCAATTTAATATTTCATGATTTAAAATGATATTCATAATTCGTGTTAAAATTAAAAAACGTATTATTTACATCCTTCTAATTTAAAATATGTGGTAAAAAAAACTATAATTTTCATTCTTCTAATTAAAATTATATTTAAAAGACATGTTAAAAATTAAAAAACTTATTATTATTTTCATCCTTCCAATTTAATATCTTCTAATTTAAAAATCATATTTAAATTACATGTTAAAAATTAAAAAAACATATTATTATTTTCATCCTTCCAATTTAATATCTTTTAATTAAGGATAGTATTTTAAAATCCCTGTTAAAATTAAATAACTTATTATTGTTTTCGTCATTCTAATTTAAAATTCCTGTTAAAATTAAAACAACATATTACTATTTTCACCCTTTCATTTATTAACTTTTAAATGACAATCATATTTAAATTACAAGTTAAAATTAATTTAGTACTACTTTCATCCTTGTTATTTAATATCTTCTAATTTAAAATTATATTTAAAATGTATGTTAAAATTGAATAACTTATTATTATTTTCGTCCTACTAATTTGAAACAAAATTGTAGTGCTTTGATTTGTGCGTCCTAGCATTTTAAATATATTTTTAATTAATTGACTATATGAAACGTTAACTATGAGGATAAAAAATCTTGTATGTATGATTACAAGCTTTGAAGATGTGGATCAATTCCCGAAACGTCAGATGAAATTACCAATTTATTCTTTTTAATAAATATAATATTATTCAGGTCTTATTGTGATTGAGTTTTCAACATACTTTTGTACTGTCTAAAACTCAAGATAAAATATATATATTAAAAGTAAAATATAGAGTTGCTGGTGGTTAAATCACCTACTGATGCTTTAGAATTTACAACCGATGTTCAATGCGAGCTTGTCAAGGTGGGCTTCTTCAGTTAAATAATAAATTATTTGATGGTCACAAGCGTATGAAGATGAATTATTGAGAAAATTGTTGGCACAATCAAGGACGAAGTGTCAGGACTAAGGTGTTCTAAGAATATTAAGGAAACGGCTGTTGTGACAAGTTAGTACTAAGTAAGAAGTAGTAAGAAGACATGTTCATCTGCACTGTCTTCTAAAAATAATTTACACTGACATTCCGGCAAAAAGAATAATGGACCGTCATAAATCAAGGACCCAACCAAGAGGGTCGGTTGCAAGCTGTTGTCAAATAGTATAATGGCAGGACGATTCTGTAGACCTTAGAACGTTTCCAAACAAAAGGGTCTTCCCGACCAATTGACATAATGACAAGTACGTCGTAAATACTTAAAATTGTGAAATATGTTTTATCTCGTAAATTATATGAATTATTAGGTAATAAGCACTTGCACAAACATGAAAATGTATTGGACAGATCGTCCCTAAACTCTCAGCGACTATAATAAAAATCTAAAAAGTTATGATCTATGGTATCATAGCTAAAGATGTAGAAAAAATACATCGCCATTTTTCCTGATAAACGATATTAAAATTTGATTTTCGAAAACCTATATTTAGAAAACAAAAAATTGTTCAGAAGGACGGCGATTTGTTTATAAAAAAAAAAAAAATATTAAGCTGGTTGTATGTATTCATTTTGCTCTGACGGTTCCAGACTAAAGAGCAGTATGAAGTAGATTGTAGGGGGATGGCCTGGGTGGCGGTCAATAAAGATATCAAAATAGTAAAAGAAAACTATTTGTTGTTAACCAACGTTAAGATTGACGACTGACAGGACGGCCACAAAGGTGGCACACACACACACACAGACTCAGGCTCGACTGAGTACAAGTAACAAATTATTTAAATCAACAAATCTGGTGAGCCCAGTCACAAAATACATACTACCCCTTTCCAAATTATGGAATGGCCTCACCCTCATTTTCAAATGCAGAAAAAGTGGCTACCCTCAACCCGTTTTCATCATATCATCCCCACGTGCCAATGGAGCTTAGAAAAAATAAAATATCGACGAGGTTGACCTACAGATCTCCACCTTCATCCTCTACCTGGGAATCACACTCAATAGACACCTCACTTTCTTCAGCCATGTCTGTGATAGGCTCAAGATGGCCCGCCAGAAGACCTACAGGCTGTACCACCTGCTGAAATCACTGCAGCTTACCCTCTGAAGTTGCAGATATATAAGGCGGTTGTCAGACCCACGATGCCTTCTGCGACACCAATACAAGAACACTCTTCGAAAACTGCAGACCTTCCCGAACTCTGTCCTTCGGTGAATAGTTAGAGGCACAATACTACAGAGGGCCACGAGCACTGACATACACGATGAACTTAATCTTCCCTCTATGCTGGAGTACATAGGCTGGAGGCAGATCAAATGTTATGATGGGCTGAAGACATGTACCAATCCGTTGTTCAGGGAAATCTCCCTTCCATCAAGACCTGGGATGTGGCAAGGAACTGTACTCCTAGTAGATGATCTCGCCGAGGGGGCTGTGCAGACTAAATCCAACATCCAATAACAACCAGCAAAGCAGACCAGAAGTTTACGGTACTATCTTTGGAATGCGTCCAGTTATAACTAAACTTAATTTTTCTTTCAGAAGTGCATCTTCTCAAGCAAAGCTGAGTTATCGCGTTCAATAATAATCACCATGTAATAGGAATTTTATTGAAGATCTTGGATTTTCATAATTTTGTGCACAGGAATGTTCAAATGACATAATTTTACGCTTTAATGGTGTATGCTAGTCACTACTGCTTAGAAAACTGAAATCTTTAGGAACATTCTAGCCTTTGCATAAAAAGGGCATTGAATGAACTAACAATAGACGCGTGCCTCAGAAGCCGTCTTATGTAATGCCGGGCTGGGTCAATTCTGTAACAACTACGGTCATGCGCTGATTCAGTAACTTAACGCTCAACTACGAATTGCAGAAATTCCTTTCGATAATGTATTTTATAAATATTTTCTATCCTCGCCAGAATAGTTTTGATGAAGAATACTTTAAATTTAAACGAAATGTAATAGGATTTAATGGGAACAGTAGATATCAGATTATAAATGCTGTTTAAATTATTAATAATAACAATATTTATTCTTTATTTATTCTGGGACTAGTCCCTTTAGAATGTTATGATGGGCAGAGGCATTATTGCTAGATTATATAGGCATAGATTGCTAGGGTATTATAAAAAAAATATTAAAAATAAAAATAAACTTATAGAACATCATAAAAAATAACTAAAATAACAAATTAGAAAAAAAAAATAAACAATATTTAGTAGAATATGTGAAGTAAAAAAAGAAAAGAAAACAGATTAAACCATACGCCCTCTCATTAATTATAGGGTCTCATTAACTATCTTCTAATAAAATAGATAATAATTAAACACAAATGAACTCAAAATAGTTAACAAAAAGGAACAATAATTGTTTTATACTTATTGACAAGTTTAAAAGAAAATCGAAAACATCAAAAGTAGAAAAAGAAAATAGATAAAGATAAATCCTCTAACAAATCATAAATTAAGGTCTATTCTAATTATAATAAAATAAAAGAAAAATGAAATATTATATGAACATATAAAAATATTGACAGATTCTATATAGATACTTAAACTTGTAATATATTTATGTTAAATTGCATCATGTTATAATTTTGTTTGAAGTTTTTAATTGTTGTTCTTCGAGAATTGAATAAACAGTAGGTGATTAATGATACGGGATTTGAAAATTGGAAGGGTATTGTATGAAATCATATATAATCAAACAAAACTGACGTATAATAATATAGCTTTATTGACAATATTTTACTGACAAAAGTCTCTTTCTGGGGAAGTAAAACGGGATAAAACTGCCTGTTTCTTGTTTAAATTTACAATCACGTTTTGTGCTTTTAAAAGTTGTGAAATTCTTTACAATGTGAGATGTGTGACGATACTTCCTTCAGTATTAGGCCTGACCCCTGTCCACTGGGCCTCTTACTCGCGTGATCCATAAATACAAAAATTACAAGGATGAACTGAGAACGATTGCTTCAAGAAATATTGAGCCATTTTGTCACTGATATTCATAGAAACTGACGTACTGAAATAAATGGACTTTAAAAAAAGTAATTCACAATTTTGCTAAATCGTGCTTTTTTCTTTTTTTTTTCCTTACAAATGAGAGTAAGATGGTTTGGGGTGCGGTCAGTAATGAACTCAATTAAATACTGGTGTATTAGTCACAACGTTTCGGGCAAAATTTCTAGCCTTCATCAAGTTTAAGAACAAAATAAATAAAACAAGATAAAAACCATAACGAACAAAAGGATTTACAGAATGATTAGAAAATAAGAAAATAATTGTCGTTATAAATACATTAATAGAGCTGAAAGAAACTGTATAGTCTAAGCATTATAAGAAGAAAAAGGTAATATGAGAAAAAGTAATATTAAAATTTAAAAAAGAGGATAGAACAGAAATAAAATCTTGTAAATAAATATATGTATTATAAAAAATGAAAATTAAAGTTATTAAAAAAGATAGAAAGAAAACGTATACGTAACTCATTAAATGTGTGAGTAAAATAACAGGCTTAAAGAAATATTTATATGGATAATGTTAGTTATTTTCTGATCATTCAATAATTCCTTTTATTCATTATGGTTTTTATCTTGTTTTTTTTTCTCTTATACCTGATGAAAGCTTGAAATTCTGGCCGATACGTTGACACTAATAAATAAGTTTTTACTTATTTTTAAACTCTTCATTGACCGTACCCCCAACCTTCTTCTCCTCACTTGCAAATTTCGAAGATCAACTAATAACTCATCTTTATTTTTTCTTCTTTTCAAATAGATGAACTGATATCAAATAAATGAAGATAATTTGAAGGGTCCTATCTCTAATCTGTAGGGCACCTATATCTTGAACTAACCTAGGCCGCTACTTGGTTAAAGAGGGTCCAGTCCGGTCCACTTTCATCCAGTTTGTTCCCCCTCCCTCTCTTGAGGGTAATTTCATCTCTCCTCCTCATGTATGGTCTTCCTCTAATATTCACTTTGTCTAAAGGAGTCCAATCTCGATGATTTTTGGCCAGCTATCGTCCTCCAATCTGGCCAGATGCCCAGCTCAGCTCCATCTCTGTTTTTGGACTTTTCAATTTTCAATTTTTCATGAGAAAGGATGTCTCGAAACTTTATCATTTCCTTCCTTTTTAGTACAAGAGCCGGGAAGAAAAAAAGGCAGTTATC
>NW_027104882.1:112776-123558 GCF_000696795.3 Halyomorpha halys | reverse complement strand
TAAATTTACTACAAAATAGTTAATTATATTTATTTTTGTAGAGTAGTAGTTTTATGATATTTGACAAAATAAATTCACAAAATGTTAATTTCTAGTTGTTGGTATAAAATATTAGATTTTTGAAAAAGTATATCTCTAAATCCATAAGACGCACATATGTCTGCCAACACTCAAAATAAAGGAAATTTAACTTACTATAAAGTAGTTTATGACACTTATCATCGTAGGGGTAGTAGTTTTTATGATAATCACAGATGAATATAAATTTGGCAAATGAAAATTTGTCCGAAGAACTATAAATCAATTTATTTTAGCAAATTTCATGTAAACTATTACTTCTACGCAGATAAACATCATAAGCTACTTTATAGCTCATTAAACTAGCATTAATTTGAGTGGTAATTGACATCTGTACGTCAAATGGTTTTTGAGATATACATTTTTCAAAATAAATTCACTAACTACTGATCTTTCAGTACGCCCCATATAACATTTTTATGAAATGTTGTTTTTTCTCGAAATAGCTATATCTCGAAAATTATTTAACGTAAATAACTGTATTAGGGCTCATATTTTAGAAAATTAACTCTTCTTTAAATGGCGTTCTCTTAGGTTTTCTTGTGTTGTTCCTACTTTTTAAGATGTAGAGTCCAAATGAAAAATTAAATTTTTTTATCACTTTCAAACAGCCTCCATTTTTTATTCCCCCTACCTATATTTGGCAGACTCATCAATTTTGACTATTAATTATACATTGTTTTCATTAATGTAATCAAAAATTGGGGTGAGATAACTGCCTTTTTTCTCCTCTTGAACTATTTGCTTTTCACTTCCTCAAAAGTTTCATTCGCACTTTATTCAATTTCTTCTTGATTAGTGCACAAGTTTGAGTACTGTTTAGGGATGTTGGATAGATAAAAGACTGTTGTAACTTTGCTTTTAAGTTTGTAATGAAATTACACTTTAATATTTTCTTTAAGGACCAGGATTTTTTATTCCATTTTTTGTCTTATAACCAATTCTTTACTGTATTAATTTTTATAAAGAAATTTCCTGTTCAAGTTAAGTTGATAGTTTTTAATATTTTTTAAAAAATTAAAATTTGTTTCTTTGTATTTTATGCGCAGCCATACCGTTCATCCGATTGTGATGGTCCTTTTTGCTAAATGTTAAAAAAACATTTTCTAAAATTAAGTATTTTTGGTGCGTAGCTCAGAAAGTATAAATTTTCTTCGTTGTTATTATATGCCCATCGATTTGTCTCTTTCTGAAGACCCCGTAGCACTTCTGAACCCACAGGGCTGACTCACGGCTAGTGTGAATCTCTATCGGCCATATAGCACCAATGAGTTACCCACTACCACTTAATAAACCATATTATTTAAATTAGGCATTTTAGTTAAAATTTTTACAAATTTGATTTTATATATAGTTTAATATTATATACAATTTTATATAAGGCTATGATTGATGTATCAATTTTAAAGTTCAAATACCTTTCGCATTATACATTGATGTATTTTAATTTCTTTATTTTTATATAGTTTGAGTTTTAAAGAGGAGGAAAATTTAAAAAATAATCTAAATTATAAAGATAAAATTTGAAATTGTTATATATTTGTGAGAATTTGATGTTTAATAATGAAATGCTTAATTCTCATCAAACCTCCACAGCTGGATTTTTCTACTTTTATGAATTTTTAGAAATCGAATTTACCAAGGGTGGAACCTTAAATAGTAGGTAACTGGAAGCCTTTGGTGGGCCCCATTTTGAAAACTACAATATAAACCCTTATCAGGGAACAGTAGGAGCTATAGCGTGGTTTACGACACGGAGTTAAAGAGGGGTGCTTTTCTCAACTCTTGATAGGAAAGAGCACTAAAACGCCAGTGGTTTCAACGAGTTTGTACCCTCCAAAGTTTTACAAAATATTTTTGTTTCTTAAATTTACTGATCAAAAGAATATACTTGTGCTTTGTGAATGCGTAAAGTGTTCAAAGATCAAATGATGTGAGGTGAAATGTGTCGACAGTAGTAATCTTACCAACATTTTTATTCTTTGTTAATATTTGTTTTATATCAACTACTGTTCTATCCTAGGTATTATAGTACAAAAATCCAGTGGAAAAAATCAATGGTTTCACCCCAATATTGTATTACTTTATTTAAAATTGATGAATTTATCTATTTAGCCAAAATTATCTAGTTAATGATGAATCTACCAAATACAGATAGGGGAATACAAAATGGTGGCTATACTAAAACGTTAAACAAAATTATTTTTTTCTTTCGGAGCTCTATATCTTCGAAACTACTTACAACATTAGAAAACTTAATAGGAGTAGAATATCATTTAAAGTAGAGTAAATTTGCTAAAATAAGGTCTCTAATAGACGTTCAATAGTTCTCGAGATACAGTTTTTTTTTTTAAAACAACATTTCATAAAAAATGTACTGAAAAAGCAGTATTTAGTGAATTTGTTGTGTGGGAAAAATATATTTCAGGAAAGATTATACATACCTACATCTATTTCAACTCAAATTAAAGATAGTTTAATGTGCTATAAAGCAGTTTATGACGTTTATCTTGGTTGGAATAATCGTTTTCATGGTATTTGCCAAAATAAATCAACAAGATATTGTATGATGATTTCTAGTTTTTAAGACAAAATTTTTGAGTTACGAAAAACTAAATCTCAGGAACTATTAGACATACAGATGTCTGCCAGCAATCAAAGTAAATATAGTTTAAAGTAGTTTATACCGTTTATCTTCGTAGGGGTAGTAGTTTTTATGATATTCACATAAGAATATGAATTTTGCTAATGTATTATTTTCTGAACAACTAGAAATTAATTAACTTTAGCAAATATCACCAAAACTACTACTCCTACGAAGATAAACGTCATTAATTAGTTTATAGTAAACTAGCTTTAATTTGAGCACTGATAGGCATCTGTACGTCACATAGTTCTTGAGATATACATTTCTCACAATAAATTCTCTAAGTACTGATTGTATGTACGTTTTATATGAAATTTTGCTTTTACAAAATTAATTTATTAAAAACAGATCTGTTATGGCTCCACTTTAAAATTTACTCCACTTTAAATGATGTTCTATTAGGTTTTGCAGTGTTGTAGGTAGTTTCGAAGATATGGAACTCTGAATGAAAAATTGATTTTTTTTTAAACATTTTTGAACAACCACCATTTTTTATTCCCTCTAAATATACTTGGTAGACTCATAAATTTTGACTAGTAATTTTGAATAGTTTTTATCACAGTAATAAAAAAATGATGTGAAATAACTGACTTTTTTCTTTTCTTGGGCTCTTGGACTGTTAGTCCAATTGGAGATCAACTCTTCCCAGTTTAATAACCAATATCGGCTACTTTCTGACTTACACTAATTTTACCGTTCCTGTTTATGTATCTGCACCTTTTAAATATGTTGTCTACGTAAGAACCATCGTGACCAATCACATGTCCCAACCTTGGAGAATGGTGACAGGATTGGAGGATTAAGATCGATTCCAACAACTCTCAGCAAATTACTTCACCCATCACGTCAGATTACCACGTTCTCCACTCCCGTGTCCATTAACAATGTTTTTCTCTCTACAAGAGACCAAGTTCTTTATTTCGACAGCTTAAAAGACAAGGTACATTCTCGAAAAATTGAAAACAATTTCTATATTTAACGTTATAATTTTTATTCAGTTTATCGTATCTCTTGGCTCTATGTTGATAAGCTAAATTTTTTTTCTTCGTAACCTCCTTTATTTTTATATTTGGTTAATACATACATACATATTACAAGATATATGTATATCAGTGAAAGGCAATATCTCACTGATATACATATAGCATGTAATATGTATGTATGTATTAGTCAAAAAAAAAATAAAGGTTACGAGAAAAAAAAAAATCAACTCATCAACATAGAGCCAACAGATGTTAACTTTGAATTTCATCCTAATTGTTTAACATATAAAGAGAGAAAAGAATTTTACTTCTATCATCCGATCCTGAGTTCTCGGGTATAGAAACCGAGTGGTTGAGGAAACTACTTACCAAAACACTTCCCTGCACAACTGTTGGTCCAGAATCAGTACTAGGCCCAATTAGCAAAGTACTTACTAAAAGTAAAGTAACTTAATATTAAAGGTAAATTAAGTAGTACCTGAAGTACTGGCCTAAGTACTGGACCGAAAGACCCTTTAGGGTTGAAGTGGTACAGATAAAGTAACAAGTATACCTATATTATTATTAAAAAAATATTTTAATTGAACAATAATCATATCTTATACTCCTATTTCTTCTAAGGGATAGGATGTTATTGTCTAACCCATTAGTTCATAGTTAGTGAAGTCCACAAAAACATAATGAAACTTGCTATAATGGGGGGGGGGGAGAGAGAATTTATCTTTAGAAAATAGTTAAGAAGCAGCACAAGCGCTTGCCCAAACGTACTTATACTGGATATACACATTTACCGCTTGCCGCCAACCCTAGACAGCAAAGGATGTAATAAACCTCGGCATCCCCTCGCTTGTGCGTTCTTGTGACTATTGTTAGATATAACATTCTATTTAAACTATATTAATTTTAAAAAGAGACAAAATAAAGATTACTAAAATGAAAGTGAAAGTAAATATGAGCAAAAAAGTAGGTAGTAGACGATAAAAAGCCATACAACAGAACCTATAAATTATACTTTTCTTCTGGAATTTTTATTTGATGCATGTTAATTTAACTATCCAAACCTATAATGTCTATATGAATGTATACTTGTGCTGTTTTAAATCAAAATAAACCGCTGACATTTATTGACAACATTTGAAAACTACTTTCACCAATAGATAGAATTTTAAAATATACAACCTTAAACTATAGTTAATTATTGATTAACTATTGTAGGGAAAATTCTTTGGTTAATTAAAATACCAAGTGCACGAACATTTATTTGTTAGCAGTTCTAAAATAATGAAAACTGTTCACCAACGTATGGATGCTGCAAAAGCGCCCTTTGATTTGCCCCCAAAAAGCCGACAGTCAACAGATCAAATTCATACAAACTTGTACCAGGCAATCAACGAACTCATCCACATGCTTGTGCCTGCAGGAATTTACCATAGTTTGGTAAACGTGTAGAAGCATCATTTGACTACTACCAAAAATCCGACACTCAACGGGTCTAATTCATACAAACTTGTACCAGGCAACCAACGAACCCATCCACATGCTTGTGCATGCGCGAATTTGCCATAGTTTGGTAAACGTGTAGAAGCAACTTTAGAATACTACTAAAAAGCCGACACTCAACGGGTCGGTCCACTTTTACCAGTCAATCCAAATAACCTATTCTTACGCTTAAGCTTGCGCGGATTCGCCGCAGTTTAGCAGCACCTTTTGGGGAATATCAAGTCCCGTTATAAAAGTTATTTTTAATATTATTATATGTTAATAGTTGACCATAGATTGATATAAGGATAAGATGCTCGGTGGTGCAGTCAGCAAAAGGACACAAGTAAACAAAAACTTATTTATTTGTGCCGACGTTCCAACCTGAATTTCAGGCCTTCATCAGACCTAAAAAATAAAAAAATAAAATAAACAAGTATCACTTAGAGAAACATTTTGATAAAGGAAAATAATAAACAAAAGAAATTCATTGTATGTACATTTCCAATATTGTTTCTTCATTATTTTCCTTTATTTTTATGTTTCTCTGAGTGATGGTTGTTTTATCACTTTTTTTAGCCCTGATGAAGGTCTGAAATTCAGGTTGGAACGTCGGCACAAATAAATAAGTTTTTGTTGTTTTGCTGACCGCACCCCCGACCATCTTCTCCTCATATTATATTTTTAACGTTGTTAATATTTATATTTGTAAAGAGTTCCAAATAAACAATTATATGTACCAAATATAATTACATTTGTAACATATGGGAATTTGTGATTGATAAACACGGAAGGAGCTAAGTATTTTAAGAATCCTAGCGTCCTTGCTTCAGCTGAGAATAGTCAAGGAAGTGAATACCTGCCGCTCTTGTTTGCTAATAAATATTTCCTCGCACGTTCCTACCACGGTGTCGGTACTTAGAAACTTCACCCTGTAATTTCTCATAGCTGTACAACGAAAAGCTTTTTGGAATTAAGAGTGATAAGGATCGATGGATGGCTAGAAAAACTACCATCATTTTCATATCTGTTATCTGCTGAGTCGATAAAAAAAAATTGAACGTATATTGCAAAACGTGGAAGTGAGAAAACGATACTCAGCGAATTTTCAATCCTTGACATTATGGTAGCATGGTATTTTAGTTACGAATATAATGTAATAAATACCGGCTACGTTTGTTTTCGTTTTGTCTAAATGATAGCGGATAGGCTTGGATAGAAATACGATCAGTATTGTTGATTACAAGGTTACTTTGACAGTCGAATTTGCTATAGTTTGGCAAACGTGTAGAAGCATCTTTAGAGTAATACCAAAAAGCCGACATTTAACGGGTCGGTCCTCTTTTACTAGTAAATCCAAATAACCTATCCACACGCTTGCGCCTATTCGCCGCAGTTTAGTTATACTTTTAATGAGGTTTTGATAGATGGTCAGGGGTGCAAACAAACCTTTATTTCTAGTGCCCCTAATGATTTCTAAAAATGTTGTTATCTCAATAGATATTAAAAGGAAGTATATTTTCTATTATTGGGTGAGTCTCAAATCGACCGTTCGGGAGCTGTACGGTTCGATTCCCATCTGGGTTAGTTAATATTTATTTGAGGAAACGAATTAACACACAATCTTACTGGTTTACAGTCTTTTGGGTTGGCACCATCAATAATTTCTTGAGTACCTACTCATCGATGGATTACTAATTACTACTAGAGACCTTATTTATATGTATTAAAAAACCCAAAATCGTGCAGTAAAAACTCAAAATATGTATAAAACTCCCAAATTCTGCACTAAACTACTTATATTTTTTTAAACCAACTGAAGTTTTTAAAAATAAATGTTTTTTTACATTATTTATTAATACGTGAAAAATTTACCTAACGTATATAAGAAACTTTCCTACTCTGTTTAAACTTATAAAATTTTATGCATGATTGAAGAGCTATAAGAAAAGAAAATTTTACTATACCTGTAACCTAGTTCTAAATATTTCATTATTTTTAAATGATAAAGTATACTTATATGTTTCTAAATATAAGTACAATTATAATTTCTGTAATGAATAACATTCCATGTTTAAAATGCCCCATTAATTAACAAATAATTAGGCGTTAAAATTGAGATGAATAGGCTGAACATAATAAAATTAATTCACCCTATAATCGAAATTATGATATTATATATATAAATAATTGACCCTATTATTTCATATAATGAAGAAGATGGTCGGAGGTGCGGTTAAAAGAAAACAAAAATAGTTAAGAACTATTTATTTGGTGACGTTTCGCTCCATTTTTTAGAGCTTCAAAAAATTTAAAAAATAACAAAAATTTAAAAAAAAAGATGAATAAGTTGACAACTTTCGAAATTATGAACTTGAAAGTTTCTGTACCTCTTAACTTGAACAGCTCTGATGAAGCTCTACAAAGTGGGATGAAACTTCAGCAAATAAATAGTTGTTCACTATATTTTTTTTCTTTTGACTGCACTATATTTTTTTCTTTTGACTTTTGACATAATTTTGAAATATGATATAATCATTATTTGGTGTTTATTATATCAATTATCTACTTTTATTTATGTTTACAACCGATTTTAATTTTTTATAACTATTTCTTTTTTTTACAGGAAGGCATGGCGACTCTTCACTAACAACTAGTAGTAGATCAACAAGTAAGCCTTTTCTTAATATATATTTTTTCAAATTATATCTTCAATCATGTGCGAGTGGGTAGCTCATTAGTAAATTACTACTAACTCTAAGGAATCGAATCCGAATTTAGCAAATAATTATTTTCTGTTTCACCGTAGCCGTGAGTCAACCCTGTGTGTTTGGGAGCTCTCTCAGGATTCACCCAGGCTCATAAAGTGGGTAACCTTATTGGGTAAAAATCAGGTGGTCCTGCGTAATTCTGACCAAATCACCTCAATGCACTACCGTTGATCTGGTAACAGTACTTCCTTACAAAGTACCGGACCCCTAACTCTTCATTGGTTACAGTGGTACACATTCAATTGAAATTTCTTTAAAGTGGAAACCGAGGTTTAGCATATGTTTTACTAGGCCCACTTAAACCTAAACGAAATAAGTACTTGTTAAAGCTAAATTTTGTGTTTTCGACTTTAAATTCTTTATACTATTTTCTCAAAAACGGCTCTAACAATTTTGGTTAAAATAATTTTTTTTTTTATTTCTTTTATTTATTTCTTTTTTTTTTTTTATGAAATACATTTATCCTATGACTGAACTCACAATACTGACGAACAACATTGAAGCCAATTGAACAGCCTTCTATCTAAAGTCAATATATCCCCTGGAAAATTATCACAAAATATTAAAATAGGAGGATCTTGCATGCAGATAAATCATATTTTTATTGAAAATGTTTATTAGTAAAATCTATTCGACAGGGTACAACTTAAGCTTTAAAATGAACCGAATAATATTTAGATTTAGAATAAAAGAAAGAAGATGTTGAGCATGGATTATGATCTAAATACTGTGTGGGAAAGGAAGATAAAAAGGATTTTAACACTCGTAGTTGAATATTAGGGCAGAAATTGAATCGTGTGCGGACCTCCAGTTTCAACTTAGGGTGTGTAGATATGGGTACCATGAGAAAAATCGGGTGGATTAAAAGTGCATTTTGTGACTCTTTTATTGTTTATTTACTTGTTAAAAAGGCCGGAACATCCTGTGGTTAACCCTCAAGGCTCTAGCGGATCATCGGTAAGAAACCTCTTGCATATGAAGTAGTAACGATCGTCTCAATTTCAAGCGTGGAGGCTACAAGTACTGTTGCAATTACCGAAGTGTATTCCTATCTAGTGTCCTTAATAATTATTCTAAGATACTATACAAGCGCATAAGAAGAAAGGTTATGGATTATTTGAAGAGGAAGAGTATGGCTTTCGAAATTATTGGAGCTCTCTTGATGTTATATTTGCTAGGCAACAGGTCTTTGAAAAAATATTATAGAAAGAAGAGTTGTTGTAGGTTTCGTTGAATTAGCGAAATTTCTAAACCGAGTATAGAGAAAGACCCAACAGAGACCTTGACTGAAAAAAAAACTAACCAAAATTCTTAGATAGTTTAAAGTTTCAATAAGAAAAATAAATATGTGACGTGCTACTCCAATATAACATCAGAATTTTGAACCACCAAAAGGATTCCGCAGGGATTTATCCTCGGCCCGCTAATGTTTATTTTATTTTTGGATTCAGCCATTAGTAAGCCAAAGTAAAAAATAGGAATTTGAAGATCTTTCATTGGCAATGTTTAATATATAAATTGAAGATGGTCTGAATGCGCTTATTTAGAACTCAAATAGTAAATAACTACTAATTTTTTTTTTATTAAAAATTAGGAATTTCTTTTTAGAATATACTAGCCGGTAGTCTCTCCTTACTTCTAGTTGCGTTCTCCGACTGGATTGTTATTTTTGTAAAGAACAAAAATCTTTAGTTTAATCTCAACAGTCAAAAGGAGAATTACTGTAGATCGACATTAGCATGGACCAAGAAGAATAAATGTGAAGAGGGAATGAAGTCAATGATTATGTCATTAAATTTAAAAACAAACCAACATTCTAACAAGTATATATTTCTTATTTCTAGAAGCACATCTTTATGAAAGCTATGCAGATATGGAGTTGAACGGACCAGCACTGTTGGCTGGATGTCCGTAGCTTCTAAAAGAGGCTTCCCCAAAGAAGAGATAAGTTGAATACTAAAGTTGAAATAAACAAAACTATATTTTTTCCATTCCTGATAAATCTTGATTGTGGATATTAGCGAAGAGGGTTCATTAAAAAATCCAACCCTTGAAACTGATATTCTTCTGAAAGACTTCAGAGATAGAGCTGTAACTCCAGATCAAACCTCAAAGTCAAGTTAGCTAACAATGTAGTGGAAAAGAATCAGCTAAGACGTTTTGGCTATCTAATAAGAATGGAGCCTAGAGATTCGCAAGAGGATAGGGAAGACTTAGGACTAAGGGAAGGAGGGGAATGTGATGAAGGCAGAAAAAAGTAATCAACAATAAAATGAAACAAAATAAGGCAGTTGGTGAAGGACCAGTAAGGATAGAAATGATGATGTTTAAATATTTTAAATATTATACAATGGAAATGAGGTCAACCATACAAAATTGAAATGGCATTATGTTTTGATTGTTACTTATAGCTATGTTGCAATAATAAGTATTGTCCCTCTGTACGTTATTATTCTACTTTTTTGTTCTGACTTGACAAAAGGTCACAACCTCCAGTTGCGATCAGATTTGGCAGCGATACTATCAGCAAGGTTCGATGTAATTAGCGCTTCATTATCTAACCCCTCGGCTAAGTCACCTTGTAAGTCGCCCTGCTTTATCGGCTATTGTCTCCTCTTAGTTCCTTCCCTCAAATGCAATGGAACTAAATATCAATATTTCATAATGTAATAATAAGATAAAATTTATTTCATATTAAAAAAGTTACAATTCTATAACGAAATCAAATGATTAAAATATCTCGGGTGTCCATGTGCACGACATTCAGGAACGCAATGTTTAATACAAATATGGTTTGCTGTATCTTTGCTAGTAATTAGCCCTT
>NW_027104882.1:111721-112316 GCF_000696795.3 Halyomorpha halys | reverse complement strand
ATTAGCGCTTCATTATCTAACCCCTCGGCTAAGTCACCTTGTAAGTCGCCCTGCTTTATCGGCTATTGTCTCCTCTTAGTTCCTTCCCTCAAATGTAATTGAAATAAATATCAATATTTCATAATGTAATAATAGGATGAAATTTATTTCATATTAAAAAAGTAATAATTCTATAACGAAATCAAATAATTAAAATATCTCGGGTGTCCATGTGCACGACATTCAGGAACGCAATGTTAAATACAAATATGGTTTGGTGTATCTTTGCTAGTAATTAGCCCTTTATTTTTTAATTATTTTAACTTATTAGACAATTTAACAACCATTTCATCGATCACTTACAGTATTCAAGGAGACATATGGTTTCGAATTGTACTTAAAGCTAATAGGAAGTGAAAACTGAACCAAATTCTTTTAAGATACTGGTAAAATATAGGTATTAGCATGTTCACTATGCCGCATTTTTTTTTCACTATGGCCCGATTTTGTTTCTCCAGTAAACAGTATTTTCTCCCAAGCGATTCTATAACATTTAAATTTGCATGCTACATTCAACTTTTCCAAGACAAATTAATTTGACTTTTTACCGTGAGAG
>NW_027104882.1:109422-111671 GCF_000696795.3 Halyomorpha halys | reverse complement strand
TTAATTAATACTCACGTTCGCAAAACTTATCAAAAAGAAATCTTACAACCTTCTAGGTTGTTTCAAATAGGCTCGGTGAAATGCTTAATGTCATAATTCTAAAGCAACGTGAAATCCATTCTATTCGTTATGAAAGCAGATGTTATCTGGGTATCAGGTTTCAATTATGATAACGAGAAATCGACTCTGAGTCCCGAACACGTCCGAGTCGGCTGGATAATTTGTGAAAAGGAACACACCTCAATGGTCACGTAATTAAAAGGTTTTCATCGTATAATCAGCCATATACATGATGAACTCGAATATAATACAGTCAATAGTAGTTGTTAATAATAAGATATTTCTAAACTCGCAGTGATACATTATATTACTGCTCAGTTTAATTATTATAATAAACGGCTGTAAAGATGTGTTTATAAGATTTTTTTTTCGTACTCTTCATTAAAATAGAATTAGTTCTTCGTACTATCATATATGAAGTATATTATATATTTCATACTTTAAATATATTCGTATTATATATATCAGTAGAGCTTCTATTGAGTCTTCTTCCTTTGATTGCCCTGTGGCATTATAAGGTGTTGATATGAGTCCAGCTAAGGTGGTGTAGTCTAGCCATAGTCTAAGGCTACGTCATGGAATTAATAGAACGTGAAGGGACCGATCGGCTGGTTTAAGATATATGATATTTTGATATTATAAGTATACATGGATTTAACAAATAGATTATTTAGGTAGAAAATTAACCATGTAATAGTATAAACGTAAGATAATGTTCATAGTATAAAGATTATTCACTTATTATTGTCCACATCCTGACCTCCAGAGCCAAAAAAAAATATCAATAGTTTTTCCATACAAACGAATTCTATGAAGCCTTATACATAAAGCATTTTTACTTTTCTATATTTCGAAGGCTAACCTCACAGTGGTGCTAAGTACATTTCCACTAACTTTAGGAATCATAGAATTAAAGGTTCTCTCTTAATTTTTTAGTTTCAATTAATTTTTTGACTCAATAGATCTACGTGTAAAATGAATTAGAAATGTCATATGTCTCTCTAATAACTTTGTATGCGGAATGCGAAAACCAAAACATAAAAAAACTTACAGCTGTAATATGTAACATTTGCAAGCCTACTATATATTACCATGCACCAAATAAATGATAGTGAAACACAAAACAAATCCTCTTTACTTGCTAACAATGATTTTCTGACTCCTCTGACTTTGAACAATACAAATAATAATTTAAAATAAATAAAAAATTACTTGTAATTAAAATAAATTACTTGTTGTAAAATAAATTAGCAGCCTTAACAACAACTACAATATTTTTCTATTTGGTATTTTATTGCTGATATTTGTTTGCAAATTTATATGATTGGTGAAGTTTTGATTGATTGTTAAGGAATCTGTTTGTCAAAGTAAAGTAATCGAAAGTGGTTCTGAACTCGCCATTAATTCCTTCTTTTTCTTTTTTCTTTTGTAAACAAGGTTTAAGTCGACCTTTTGCTAGGCATTCCTTTCACTACATCTCCATATATGTCACTCTAATGACTTTGGATGTGGAATTCGAAAACCAAAACAAAAAAAACTGCACTTGTCGCTTAAGATAGCTTTTGATATCCACAGGGTATCTTAAAACAATGTATTATACTTCGTAATGCCTATTCATTACATTTCTTCCTCAGAACAATGAAACTTTTATTGTATTATTCATAAAGTTAGTGGTGTACTTAGCACAACTGTAAAGTAAGCCATTGATATATAAAATAAATCTCCAATAAAACGCAGTAAAATTAATTTTGACGAAAAGTAAATTTTATTTTTTCGTAACTTTAAAAAATACATACTTCATGCAAGCTATATAGCATTTCCACGCCATATTAAACTTTTTTAAGACAAATTCAAGTCTTTTCAAAAGTCAAATTCAGCATGAGTCAAATTAAACCTTTCCCATTCTAAAATCACCCTTTTCCATTTCAAAATCAACTCTTCTCTATATTGAAGTACTATTATAGTTCCTTAATACCTTTTTAGAAAATTTTCTTAAGCAATGCAGACATAAAAGTAGACATCTATTATATAAAGATAGACATTTATTCTAGATAAATGTTTTATTTTTGTTTTAGCGTGTATCTGTATTCAATTTCTCATACATCTTCAATTATTATGTACATGGATATTTGTGTATATGGGAGCTGATCGTTTTCATGCATTCACCTAGTTTATTTATTACATTCACT
>NW_027104882.1:107194-109372 GCF_000696795.3 Halyomorpha halys | reverse complement strand
ATTCTTTTAAGATACTGGTAAAATATAGGTATTAGCATGTTCACTATGCCGCATTTTTTTTTCACTATGGCCCGATTTTGTTTCTCCTGTAGACAGTATTGTCTCCCAAGCCATTCTATAACATTTAAATTTGCATGCTACATTCAACTTTTCCAAGACAAATTAATTTGACTTTTTACCGTGAGAGACCTCTGGTTAGGACCTCGCGGAACCATATCAAATAGAACAAGGAACTTCTACGAAGACCATAGGTATAAGCATTGGAAATGTAGCGATATTGGCGGAAAATATTATTTTGGACTCCTTGGGACTCAACCTACATGGGGCTTATTATTATATTATTAATCTGTTGTTTTTTTTAGTTTTTTAAGCTATTTATTTGTTTTTTAGTTTTAAGTTATTTATTTACATCTTTTTACTTATTAACGTGTTTTTAAATTTATTTATTACTTTTCTTTATTTGTTTTTTAATTTTTTTACTGTTGTGGAAATGTTTTATTTATTTATTTCTATTTATTGATTATTTCTTTCAATTTGAATTAAATTTGTGTAACGGATTGAACGTATTTTGCGGATCATTGGAGAAGGGAAGTATGAGAAAGAAGAAGAAGTTTGAGAAAAAAATATAATAAAATTGAATAGAGAATAAGTTTGTTAAAAAAAATTGAAATATATTATATTTAAGTTTTAGTTAACTATCGTCTGATAAAGTTATAAAAAAAACCTTTTTTTTATCTTTGTTAATATATAATAGTGTACATCAAATCA
Source organism: Halyomorpha halys (assembly GCF_000696795.3). NCBI lineage: Eukaryota > Metazoa > Arthropoda > Insecta > Hemiptera > Pentatomidae > Halyomorpha > Halyomorpha halys. The sequence goes on along the minus strand of NW_027104882.1, from coordinate 108,604 downwards.
TGTCTTTATTAGTATTATGTGTGTTCTTGAAACCCTAAGTATATTGGCAGCATTGCCGAATAAAGCATTTCTTCTTCAAATGAAATTAAAACTCTTAAAACCGAAATTAAGCTTTTCCATTTCAAATTTAACTACTTCCATTCTCGATTTAACCTCTTACTGAAATAAACAAGATTTGTTTTGTTTTTTTCGACGTTTTATATTCTTCACTATGTTGGAGAACTATTGTTGTCAATTTGTATCTTTTTTAAAAAACTCCCTCTGGCAATATTGCCTTGCCAGTCATGAAAATGGATAACAGGAATTGATTCCGGGACAATTGTTTGAAATGTCATTAGATCCTACACTCATAATGAATTGATCAAAATGTAATTAAATTTTTAATGTTACTAGACAAACGGTCAAAACTCCCAATCCATTACAAAAGATCGATCTACATGACATACGGAATTGAGCTTTAAGACTTGTCTAGTCATCCATCAGGATCTCAATGTTCCATATGTTGCCAATTTGGCCAGAACCAGGTTCCAATCATTCCATAGATTGGATGTATCATGGTTGAGTTTGTATGCATGTACTAGAGTGCTTTTTTGAATTTTAATAGATTATAATTGTGGACGACCATGTTGGGTTTTTATTTATCTATATTTTTTACTATATTTAAAACGTTTATATAATTTATATACTTTTGACTATAAATCTATTTTATGTCTGATGGAAAAAAGAGAGAATGATTTAAAATTAAAATAAAATAAAAATTAAACACACATATAAAGACGATAAGAAGTTAAAAAAACAAACTAAAATATGTAGGGGAAAAAATAATAAATAATAAAAAAAATCATGTATAATTTAGCACATAATTCAAAAAGTTTAATATTGCGACTATTTATATTGTTTTATATTCTGACTCGTAATATTAATAGGCTTTAAAAAAACATGTTCTTTACTAATGTTAACTATGTTGTGATGGGGCAGACCTTCTTAAGTTGGGCAGCACATCTTTAATAAAGTGTTACTCTCTCTCCTGATTTAATAAAATTTCCAACAAATACAAACACATAATAAGTTTAATTAATACTCACGTTCGCAAAACTTATCAAAAAGAAATCTTACAACCTTCTAGGTTGTTTCAAATAGGCTCGGTGAAATGCTTAATGTCATAATTCTAAAGCAACGTGAAATCCATTCTATTCGTTATGAAAGCAGATGTTATCTGGGTATCAGGTTTCAATTATGATAACGAGAAATCGACTCTGAGTCCCGAACACGTCCGAGTCGGCTGGATAATTTGTGAAAAGGAACACACCTCAATGGTCACGTAATTAAAAGGTTTTCATCGTATAATCAGCCATATTCATGATGAACTCGAATATAATACAGTCAATAGTAGTTGTTAATAATAAGATA
>NW_027104882.1:104055-105894 GCF_000696795.3 Halyomorpha halys | reverse complement strand
AATTTATATGATTGGTGAAGTTTTGATTGATTGTTAAGGAATCTGTTTGTCAAAGTAAAGTAATCGAAAGTGGTTCTGAACTCGCCATTAATTCCTTCTTTTTCTTTTCCTTTTCCTTTTGTAAACAAGGTTTAGGTCGACCTTTTGCTAGGCATTCCTTTCACTACATCTCCATATATGTCACTCTAATGACTTTGGATGTGGAATTCGAAAACCAAAACAAAAAAAACTGCACTTGTCGCTTAAGATAGCTTTTGATATCAACAAGGTATCTTAAAACAATGTATTATACTTCGTAATGCCTATTCATTACATTTCTTCCTCAGAACAATGAAATTTTTATTGTATTATTCGTAAAGTTAGTGGAAATGTACTTAGCACAACTGTAAAGTAAGCCATCGATATATAAAATAAATCTCCAATAAAACGCAGTAAAATTAGTTTTGACGAAAAGTAAATTTTATTTTTCCGTAACTTTAAAAAATACATACTTCATGCAAACTATGTATGTAGCATTTCCACGCCATATCAAACTTTTTCAATTCAAATTCAATCTTTTTCAGGTCAAATTCAAGTATTTTCAAAAATCAAATTCAGCTTGAGTCAAATTAAACCTTTCCCATTCTAAAATCACCCTTTTCCATTTCAAAATCAACTCTTCTCTATATTGAAGTACTATTATAGTTCCTTAATACCTTTTTAGAAAATTTTCTTAAGCAATGCAGACATAAAAGTAGACATCTATTATATAAAGATAGACATTTATTCTAGATAAATGTTTTATTTTTGTTTTAGCGTGTATCTGTATTCAATTTCTCATACATCTTCAATTATTATGTACATAGATATTTGTGTATATGGGAGCTGATCGTTTTCATGCATTCACCTAGTTTATTTATTACATTCACTTTTTTAGTCTTATACTCATATATTTACTTATGTATTTTTATTTATTTATTTTTCTCCTTGTTTATATTTTAGAAATATTTTTAATAGAAAAAATCAGTCTAAGTCAACCATTCATCGCTAGTAGATAGGTTACTTCCCACTCGTGATAACGCAGACGGCGAGTAAGCGCCACAGTGGATCCCACAACCTACCTTAAAATGCCCTTCAGGCAAAGAAAGGATTATGTTCATTATGTATTATGCATACATGTGTTTTGGTTGAAATAATAAAATTGATAGAAGGGTGAGAAAAAATAATACAAAAAGCTAGTTTAGAAGGTATTTCTTGCTTTAAGATCATTTAAATTTTGTTTTGTATATTATTTTATTATATTTTCTTGTTTGGTTCTTTCATTTTTTAAAAAATATTCTTAATATGGTATAATAGAAATAAAATGTTTCCATGTTAACTTAATTATGTATTCTTCATTTCAAAAACAAATTTTCTTCTCCTTGAATCATTAAGCTCGTAGCGATTGTATGATAAAGTTAGATGTAGTTCTTTCATATTTTTAAACAATAGATTTGTTTAAACTTTCAATCAATACTTATGTTTATATGTTTAATATATTATTCAACGAAAGTTTATTGTTTAAAGTTAAGATTTTTGAATTGGCTAACTTTGAAGAAGAAGAAATGGTATGATTTTGTATTATGACATTGTATGTACCGTCTATCTACAATATTTTTGTGATATATTTAAGAGAAATAGAATCAAAGTAAAATAAGGAAAGACAGGCTACTCAATCAATACTGTAGCTTCTGTTGTATGCTGTGCCATAATAGTTTTTGGAAGTGTAATGCGAGCAACATATTACTTTTACTTACGACCTACTTTAAATTGAAATTTATACGTGATGGTTTCAAAATGCAACTTCTTTCTATCATATCT
>NW_027104882.1:100909-102240 GCF_000696795.3 Halyomorpha halys | reverse complement strand
TATAGAAATAAATAAAATCTCTCTCTAAATATAATTAAACAGAAGGATAAACGAAATAAACATAAACTATGTACAAGAAGAAAAAAATAAAATAAATAATCACTTGTCACTAGATATTGTTTTCCTTAATTGAACAATGGATTTCTTTAATCCATTTGTAACCGCTTCTTAACACTATTCTTAATGGAGTCTCAAGAAAATCTGAGAAATCTAGATTTAACATACAGGAATAAGATAAATTCACAGCTCTGTTATAATTTTTTAGCTTTAACAAATGGAATTTGGTCCGGGTGCGGTCAAATAAAACTCAAATAGTAAATTGGTGTACTATTTTATTAGAGCCAACCTTTCGCCCCACGTTGCAGGGATTCGTGAGAGCTCAAAAAGATACAAACACTTAATATAAGTACAAAAAAAAATTAGTGGAAAATAACAGGGATATACCATTAAAGCGTAAAATTTAATAAGAAAAATTAAAGGTTATCAACAATAAATGAAAACGGTAATAGCAACAAATAAACAGAAGAAATATTAAAGAAAATACAAATTAAGAGATGAAAAGATAAGAATAGAATCAAATGGAAATGAATGAGACAGAACTCATACTTGTTTTGACGGCAGTCAAAGTCAGAGTGAACCGTTTCTATTGGGAGGAGTGGGGATGCCAGTTAAGTACGTCACATGATAACGAAAAAAATTTTAAAGTAAACAATGTAAAACATATTAAAATTAGGTAAACAATAAATGATAAAGTACATAATAGAGGGGAAGAAGAAATATTTACAAAATTATAAAAAAAAATTATTAATTTACAAGGATAGAAAAACAAGGAAGGAATCCAATTTTTTATCTTATATTTTAATTTAAAAAAATTATTATTCTTTATATCTCATAAAACCGATCTAGTGCAAAAAGTGGTGCCGAATTATATTTATTAAAAATTCGTAGAGACTCAATCTTTTAACTTAGAGTAGGTTTATAAAGTCTGAGTGGGGACTAGAATGTGCAAGTAAATTGTTTGTTCCTGAAGATGGTGAATTAGCCGAAACGTAGAAAAATTTTTTTATTAATTAAAATTGGTGAAATAATTTTGCCTTTTAATTTTACAAATTTACATTGACCTTAAATATATTTCATATAAAAATTCTATTTTTTATTTATTACAGAAATCATGTAAATAAAGTTGTCTTCATTATTCCAATTTTAGTATAGCCCTGAAGCTACTACAAACTTTTTTTCACTAATTAAATCACTAGTTCATAAAACATATATTCAATAACTAATAATTAATTTAATAAATAAGAAGTAGTTAAAATGAATTATTATTCAGT
>NW_027104882.1:90313-100525 GCF_000696795.3 Halyomorpha halys | reverse complement strand
TTTTTTTAAATTTTAGTATGTATGAGATCATTCATCACTATTACCTATTGCCCACAACTGTGTGCCAGATTGTAATATCTATCAATAAATAAATCTATCTTTACTATTAAAAAAAATTTAATTTATACATTGTCTTGCAAATAATAGTTTTTATTGTTATTTTATTCACTATTTAATAAGAAGAGTTAAAGTTTAGGAGTCGAGAAAAAGAAACATGGAAAAAAATAAAAGAAAATCGGGATTATCTTATGAAGGTACTTCATAAGATTTAAATTTTTAAATTGGAATTATCCCTTACGCTTAAAATTAATTGTTTTAAAGATAGTTTGAAATTTACTTTTAAATTATTTATTTAACTTACATTTCTTGCAACATTTGCATAATTCTATCCGCACTACGCATTGTGCTAATATCACTAGTAGTCGATGCTATTTAATGAAGTAAATCACTTTTAAAACTAATGAGAAAACACACACGATTCAACAAGTACTGCAAACATGCATGGACCTCTCCCTGTTCCATGTTCCATCGTTTATCAGGAAAATGCAACTAAATCATGACTTAATGGATTTCTCTTCTCAATAGGGACATCTTTGTACAAAATAAATTAGTAGCTTTATTGTGTACTAAAATATTCCCTTAAAGTGTTTTACCTTCTAGGAAAACAACAGGTGGTATTTTCCATATTATTATTTTTTTATTCACTATCGTTGGAGTCATCTTATATAAATTTCTCTTTATTGTTCCAATTTTAGTATAGGCCTAAAGGGAGTACCAATTTGTTTTCACTAATATAATCACTAGTTCATAAAACGTAAATTCAATAACTAATTTAATGACTAATAATTAAAATGATAGAATAAGAGATGATAAACAAGAATTTATTAAAATAAATTATTATTCAGTTATATAATAAATGGTTAGATAATTTAATAAATAAATGAATACAAATAATATTCTTTACGAGTAATACTTAGTATTGTTATTTTATTCACTATTTGACAGGAGTTTTTAATTATTAAACAGAAGTTTAGGAGTCCAGGAAATCACACTTTTGTCTACATGTTTATATAATCTCATAGACATCAATCACTTCACCACATGATATTTGAAACAGTATCCTTCGCAGTGATATTGATATTAATATTACTGTATGATTGACTAGTCTCTATTTTGTTTTTTTAGGGTCAATAAACTCCTAGAAACAAAAGATAAATCGTTAGGAATTGTAGATCTATTAAGAAATAAATTGAAAAATAATTAAAGATTAAGGGAATTAATTTCCTTTCTGTGAACGATCAATTGTCAAGGTTACACTAGCGATAAGGCGAGGTGAGAAGTGTTATTCAATATTTAATAGCTATTGGAAAACTGGACATATTCAGGGATATCGTCCACTATCAAGTAAATGGTGAGAAATTAGATATTAAAAGAAATTGATTGAAGATTGTAATTTGTAACATAACGATCAGTTATGTTATATGACACTTTTATGGTACATTTTGTTTTAATTAAAACCAAATTAATTATAATTCCTTTCTGTAAATATCTTTACATTTTTTTCTCATGTCCTTTTCCTTCTCTTGCTTGCTACTCACCTCGCAGTAAGGTCTCAAAACATTTTTCTGAATTTATAAAACATAAAATAATGTCATAGCAAAGTTTTAGTTTCAAAAATAATATTGAGTCAAGCCTTTCCGCATTCCCCGATGTAGTCATAAAAGAATATTGCTCTATTACTATCTTGACAACATCGTCTTTATTCATTCTAAAAACGGACATAACCAGACTTTCCGGTGAACCTAATACTTAATATGTATATTTATTACATTATTATGTTTTTGACATATCATTATCACTATTCTACACCTACTTTGCTTTAACTTATAAACGCAACAAAGTTACGTTGGTGCTCGCTATTTAACATATTTTCAGCTTAAATGTGAAACACGTTAACTCAAGATTTTCTAGTTTTGAGTTATTTGGTTTTTCAGTCTAAAGTGTTAAAATCTACAGTCTGGCGAAACGCACAAAATCATATTGGTGAAAGAAATATTTTTTTTTATCATGGGAAACACCACCTGTTTGTAGAAATAGAAATGTAAAAATCTACTGTACAGGTAGTTACAGAAAGGAATTATAATATATTTTTTTTTTTAAAATGTACCATAAAAGTATTGTATAAATTAACTGGTCGTTATGTTACACATTATAATCTTTAATTCATTTCTTCTAGAATATAATTTCTCACCTTGTACATACCTCGATAGTGGACGATATCCCTGAATATGTCAAGTTTTTCAATAGCTATTAAATATTGAATAACACTTCTCATCTCGCCTTATCGCTAGCGTAACCTTGAAACTGATCGTTCACAGAAAGGAAATTAATTCCCTTAATCTTTAATTATTTTTCAATTTATTTCTTAAAAGATCTACAATTCCTAATTATTTATCTTTTGTTTCTAGGAGTTTATTGATCCTATAAAAACAAAATAGAGACTAGTCAATCTTTCCGTAATATTAATATCAATATCACTGCGAAGGACACTGTTTCAAATATCATATGGTGAAGTGATTGATGTCTATGAGATTATATAAATATGTAGACAAAAGTTTGATCTCCTAAACTTTAACTCTTGTCAAATAGTGAATAAAATAACAATACAAAATATTATTTATATTCATTTAGTTATTAAATTATCTAACATTTATTAAATAACCGAATAATAACTCATTTTAATAAATTCTTATATCATCTCTTATTTTATCAATTTAATTATTAATTATTCATTTTAGTTATTAAATTAGTTATTACTTTTTATGAACTAGTGATTAAATTAGTGAATACAACAAATTGGTACTCACTTTAGGGCTATAATAAAATCAGAACAATGAAGTGAAATGTATTTAACATGACTCCTACGATAGAGAATAAAATAATAATAATAATATGTAAAATACCACCTGTTGTTTTCCTAAAAGGTAAAACAACTACACAATAAAGCTACTAATTTATTTTGTACAAAGATGTTCCTCTTGAGAAGAGAAATCCATTAAGTCATAACTTAGTGGCTTCTTCCTGAGCGACGATGGAACATGGAACATGTTTTCTCTTTAGTTTTAAAAGTGATTTACTTCATTACATAGCCTCGACTACTTGTGATATTAGCACAATGCGTAGTGCGGATAGTACTATGCAAATGTTGGATGAAATGTTAAATGTATGTTAAATAAATAATTTAGAAATCAATTTCAAACTATCTTTTTAAACAATTAATTTTAAGCGCAAGCAATAATTCCATTTTAAGAATTTAAATCTTATGAAGTACTTTCATAAGATAATCCCGATTTTCTTTTATTTTTCATCATGTTTCTTTTCCAGAAAGATGGATTTGCTTGCAGCCCAATGTTTTTTCCCATTTTGTTCGATGGCTGATTTTCCATTTTCTTTCAAAGCTTTCACTGTTTTATTTATTTTTTTTTTATGTTTTAATGGCATTGGAATTTTCCATACAGCCAGGTATATATTCTTTAATTGTATTCGGATTATTTTCACTATAGTTGGAGGTCGAAGTTTTTCATTTTGTGGGACCGCCACTCAATCAAAAAGACAACGCCCCAGAACGGATTCCAACCGGCACTGTCAATAAACCTCAGAATGGTATGATTGTGCCCAACCACTGAGCCACGGGTGGCCCATGTTTTATTATTTGAAATGGAATGAAAAAATAATTTTATTCTAGGACAAGTATCCACTAAGAATAAAGACAATGTTCACCAATTAAGGTTATAAAGGTATTGCAGACATTTAAATGCTTCAGTATACATGTTGATATAACATTAACCTTAGATTAAATTATGATTTATAATAGTGATCAATAATGGCTGTATACATTGTTCACCATGATGCGAGTTTTGGTTATTTAGTTGGTGAAGGGATAGGTGTTGTTTAAAGGAAAAGATGGATGAGGATTGAGGTTGCATAAATGACAAGGATTTGCTAAAATAAGCGGTTCTATGGGAGGGTATATATAAATCGATTGGTTGGGATGTGTTGTTTAATTAGTGGATGGATGACCGTAGAGTGACGAGATCAAGGATATAGGTCGGTTTTTATTTTCATGTTAAAAACATGGAATAGGAAAACCACACCAAGGAGGTACTGAGGATAGAACCACTTTAAATCGGCATACCAAAGGAGAAAGCGCCTGTGAACCCCGAAGATAAATCTTATGAAGCTATTCATGAGTCTTCAGACTCAACTCTTGACCTGCAGACCCATCCGTAGACCAAGGAACCTTAGTCGACGTGGGGGAAAACAGGAGAGGACACTAGGAGCTGGGGGGTATTCTGAGGAATGGGATTATGGAATTTCAGGCATTGTTTAAGTACAGTTATGGGTTTGCGGGTGACATGGGAAATATGGTTATTCCAGGAAAGGTGTTGGTCGAAGGTGTCTCCAAGGTTTCTTATTGTGGGGTAGATTTGTATAGTAAGGGAGGGAATACAGGAGGTGTCTGGAACCAATAAGAATGGCTTTGGTTTATTATTTAAACGTTTAACAATACCTGATTTAGAAGGAAGCGAAGACGAGCTGGAAAAGTTATTTCCATCAGTTGGGTAATAGCTGAATTAATTTGAAAATTGAGTTTTACTTGTCAATCATTGCTATTTTCCTATTTCTTATAGCAGGTTGAGAAAATCTACTGCTTAAAGCACAAATGAAGATCCCTCTCAGAACTAAAAAAAAAAATCTAAGGGTTAAGGAAGATTTCAACTTTATTGACTGGTGAAATCCAGTTAATCATCATTAATTAAGAATAGAAAGTGAAAATCTACTTATAAAAAGTGAAATTAAGATTTTTTTATCATCCAATATCTTGTAACTTCGATTTTAGACTTAGTGTATTTTATTTGTAAGCCGATGATATAACCTTTCAGAGATATGCTGGGCAATGAGACAAAATAGTGAGAGAGCTATATTGATCTAAGTACTTGCAGTACGTTTTCAAAAGAAAATTTCGCTTTAAAATGTTTTTTTTTTTTGTTTTTTTTTCGGCACAAGAACAGTAATGGTTATCAGTCGTAAAAATAAACAACTGAAATTCGTACTCGAAGCTACTATTGTCATATCAAAGCTGTTATTATCCCGTGGGGAAACATGTACCTTAATGTACTTCCTGTTCTTTGCATTTCCTCTTGTACGACCCTAGGTACCTCGACCATGACTTTGTCTTAAATATAGCCAATGGGGTCAAAACCTTTCTCCATCACCTGCAAAACATGACCTTCATTTCTTGCTTAGGCCAACAATTATTAGTTTCCAAAAGTACGAATTGTAAATCTTGCCGAATAATTGTAATCTTATATCAATGACCATTCATTTAATGAATGAAGTGAGTCTTTACTTGTTTTACTTCTCGTCAATTAAGTTCTTTGCCTAATCGATTGTATTTTAAATTAGTCGAATGTATACTAAAATGTATTTGAATTTAAATCACTATTGTTTACTTTTTTTTTAATCAACTTTTTTTGTGGTACTGAAAATAACAGGTTAGAGACTACATATATAACTATCCCTATCCTTTATACATTAATTACAGATAATTGTTGCAACCAATAGGTATTTCCTTGAACATATTTTAATTTTGTGGCCATTTTTATTGAGATTTAAGTGGATATAAAAATAAGCTAACTTTCTAATAACGGGAAATATTGAGGTCCTAATTTTCCATTAAAAAACTCATTTCCGAAAATAAAAAAAATCTGGATTATTTTAGCTCAGCTAAAACCACTGTCAAGTAAAACTTGGATAAAAAATATACAACTGTTTTTTTTTTCTATTTGTGAAACATTTATTAAAATAATGAAGCATTGAAGGACAATAAGTATTAAAAATGTAAGTACTCAATCATACCGTATGGACACCCTAGATAAAGGGAAAATTATATCAATAATAATATAAAAAATAGGAATCAATAAAAACTAAACTGGAAAAATGAAAATAATAATAAAAATTTTGCATCAGGCCTTGGTGGTGAAACATAACTTCTTAGATCATAAGAGCCCATATTATAAGGACTACCCAAATAGACTCCTCAAAAAGGCCCCCTCAAGCTCTACTAGGATGAATAAATTATTACGGCCCATACTGTGCGTCATAATAGAACAGATATCCTCCCTATAGATTTAAAAGCAAAACAAGCAGAAATAAATGATATTGGGATCCACAACGATGATAATATATGCTCCATTGTGGTAGTAAAACTCAGGAAATACCAGGAATTGGCTATGGAGTTATATTATTTCGTAAGTGTCACCAATACTCCAATCATATCCAACTATGGGCTCATACCAAAATCAACATTGGCGGGCGGTTTTCAAAGAGAGGCAGTCTGTACTCTCAGACACAGCACATATTGTCCGAATGTTTTTTAATATTTGACAAAAAATAATAAGAAAATTAATGAGCTTCTGATCTTCCACCTCAGATATTCAACCTGTAATAGTAAGAAAAGAACAGAAAATAATAATAATAATAATATATACGCATTGTAAATAAATATGCATACAAATGCAATAAATAAAAGAAAAATAAGTAAAGTACAGTAAGACAAAAAAAAAATTAGTTGGACCCATTATTAAGTCCAAAAACAACCATGTCAGTATTTTATTTTTAAAATGACAATAACTATATTAGTTTACAACATTAGTAATTCAAAACATACTAATTTTATGTTATTGCTTGTCACTGTTTTACGGCATAAAACTAAATAATCATCAAACGCCCCTGTTTCTTTCTAAAATGTTCGGATATATCTCTTTGATGTTTCATATTTTTTATTATTAAATTATTTGTAATGTAATGTAAATCTGAACTCTTTAAATTTAAGATTGTCTATGAGTTTAAATCTTGTTTAATAGATTATTTTTTCTAAAAAACATTAATCCTAATTTTACTATGATACACCTTGTCCCACTTCTAGTCTTCTTAAACCCGTAGTGTAGAAAGGGGATTTTTGGAAGATGTGGCAGACTGTTACAATGTGTACTGTAACAATATTGACATTTTGGGGGGGAGAGGGAAGGGACTGCTTCTTGATCAGATGTGAATGAGTCATATTTGTAAGTCCTATTCTCAATCTAGCTATTGTGAACTCCTACTTGCGATCGGAACGATTTGATGCGGTCCATGGTTTAGTTGCTTTTTTAGTCTTTAATTTTGCTTTGTGGACCATCATTCCACATGGCTTGCCAACTGCATATCATTTTTCAATGTAAAACTTACTTCTTGGAGTATCAGAATGACCGCGCCCTGACAATCATATAAAATAAAGAGATTTTGTGAATTTTTACTATATTAATTTTAATATACTTAAGGGCTTTTAATGAACTGAATGGGTCAGTTTTAATTACTATTTTGGTATGTGTTACTGTCATGGAAAAGTGGAGTGATGAGGCTATTCCATGGAGTTCGGCGGCGGATATACTGCATAATTTATGGAGTTTTGTTTTGTTAATTGAGTTGTTTGTGATTAAAGAGGGTGCTTTAGAGTCGTCCATCTGTATAGATTAAAAATTGACCCAAGAATGTCATGAAGAAGACGTGAGAACTTGGTTTGAACTTAGTAGGTGACGTATTACGTTTCGATAATCCAAATAATTGGAGCTGTATGAAGTACACCTTCAACTGAATGCCAGATGCTACTACACTTAAGAATGCTGGTTGGGTTAGTGAGTGGATTGTAATTTGTTAAAAGACTTGAAACTGAACGAAAATTTATTTACAATTTATAAGGGTGTTGAACAAGAGAGAAATACTAAATGTGTGATAATTTTAATTTTATAATTTTGAAGTGAGGAGAGCAAAATGAATCACCGATGCGTAGATCGGGTTACCGCATTAGAAATGGAACATAGTGCACTCACCCAGGTCAACTTTTATTTTAATGAAGGTGGCATCCTCTCCACTCTTGTTTTCTCTTCTTCCACACTGTTACTCTACTCTCTCCCAGTAGGGAAGCCGCTTCTCTGCGTTACTCCTCTCCCATCTTAATGTTTATTGAAGATGGGAAGAAAATGAGATGAAATGGCTATTAATTATTAAACAAGAAAATGGCTATCTCTCTTCTGCTTTGGGGCACAGTTTGCTAGCGAGTCACTTTTGTTTTTATCTTGGCGATATGGGACGCTGGTGTTAGTAATTGCAATTAGCCATATGCTTATATTGTAGGTGGGCCCCCCTTGTTTCAAATTTTCCGTTTAAACCGAACAGGAGCATTATTTTGAATAAATTAGGTAAAAGTGGACTTCTGGTTAATATAAAGGTATTTTTTAAAGTGATTCAATAGCAGTATGAATTCTTTCCAGCTAACGGAAGAATTGAATTTTCCTTATTTGTAAAAACGTTTGAAAATTAGGGTTTGAAGATGTATTTATTTGTGGGGGGGTCTATTTAAGGGTATAGTTTAAAAATATAATTTATCGCTAGTTTTTTTCCTTTTGAATAAAAAAAGAGTTAGTCCAGCTTCAGAACACAGGCTAAGAATTTTTATCTTCGTATATATTATTTGTACGTAATAAATGTATTTTTTTTATTTTTAGGTTTCATTTGTTTTCCCAAGTAATTTTTTTACCTGAAACTTATTTTGGAATAACTCCCAAATAAAAATATTCGAAACAAATTCATTCACATAATGCAAATTTTTTTCACGGAAGATATGCAAAAATAAAGTAAGATGTATTTGAATTTAAAAATATTTGCTCTGGTACAGCCATGAAAATGAAAATTGTAGTGCTCATGTCTATCAAACAGAAATGTTTCCCGAGATCGTATTGTTAGCAGCATTAGGGGTGTTCGTGATCTTTAGTTTAACATTGTAATGTATGTTAAAATGTTAAATAGTTTCTTCTTTTAGTCTTTTAACGAAATGAAATTTAATATGGTCCAGAGTCTGTTAATAGCTCTGCTAAATGGAGAATGACGTTATGGTCTCCACCATTTTGTCTGCTGTCGTTTTGATAGGTTATTTGCCCGTATTTCGTGTTTGGTTTGTGTTGTTGTTTATTTTAGACGTTTTTAAAACGTAAGTAATGGAATCTAATAAAGTAATCGATAAACATAATTTAAGGAAAAGTTACAAAATTTGCCAGAAAATCCGCTAGGAGTTCCTTTACATCGAACATATAACATGGACTTTAAATAGAAATTTATTTACCTAGTAGAGGATGATTTGCGGTTAGTAATAGGTGAGATATTTCCAAAATAAGTAGAATCGATTATAAAAGATTTCGTGAAGGAAGCTATTTAAGTCAGTAAAGGACAGGATCCAATATTCCAAGAGTTCGGTTATGAGAAGCTGTAGAAGAAAGACACCTAGAGAGTATACTTCTGCTGTACGAAAGCTGAGGAGAATTCTGATGTTTTGCCTGTTTATTTAATTTAACAAACTGTTGACATTTAAAAAAAAATTACAGTAATGCATTTTGAAGGAATTATTATTTCGAATCCAGGAAGTGAAATAGCAACTATGCCGTAAAAATTTTCTTTATGGTATTTTATCCTCTACGCATAACTGCATTTTACCATAACGATGTTTAATCTTGAAAAATAAATGGTATATTAACTTTGTTGAATTCGTTTTTTAACGAGTTTTTGGCTATAAAAGCCTTGCTGATTTAGTATTGGGGTGAAAGTTAAACTAATTAGTTACAGAAAGTACGTTGTCGTGCTACGGCAGTTAAGTACGGTACTGCAAGGTAACCCTAATTCTTAACCACATTACACTTTCTACATTCCAGCTGTACTTCCTTCAACTGTTAGTTTTTAGTGTCGACTGCACCTTTATAAATTAGATTTTATTTATTTCAATATCATTCTACTTTCATCTATAATATATATAACATTAATAATAGCTAACATTATGGATTAATGAATAGTTTAAGTATTTTAATAAGAAAAGTAGTAAGTAATATTAAAATTTTCCTACTACATAATTTTAATATTATTCTTTTCATACAACCTCCATCTTCTTATGATACTTAAACTATTCATGTATCCATAATGTTAGCTATTTTATAATCATTTTATTCATGGGGTGCCATCTTGTTTTTTGTTCGTAGCCCTGATGAAGGCTAGACATTCTGGCCGAAACGTTGGCACTAATAAATACATTTTTATTGATTTGTGTTCTACACTGACCGTACCCTC
>NW_027104882.1:85775-90263 GCF_000696795.3 Halyomorpha halys | reverse complement strand
TACTACATAATTTTAATATTATTCTTTTCATACAACCTCCATCTTCTTATGATACTTAAACTATTCATGTATCCATAACGTTAGCTATTTTCTAATCATTTTATTCATGGGGTGCCATCTTGTTTTTTTTCTTAGCCTTGATGAAGGCCGAAACGTTGGCACTAATAAATACATTTTTATTGATTTGTGTTCTACACTGACCGCACCCTCAACCATCTTCTTCTCATATATAATATATATAAATAAATTTATGATTATAAATATTATCAATGTATAACTATAAACGAGATTAAACATACGATAAATGATATAGTTATACCGAATCATTAAAAAATAAAGAAACCAATACGAATTCCGAAAACCATTACTAATTAATATATTATTCACTTAAGTCTAACACAATCAGCCAAATATTATTCAAATTAAAAAATTATGTTACATGTTTATTCCATTTTTATAGCATTCATTAAATATTTGGTAATTATATAGTCTACTTTTTATTAGTTTGATTGTATTATTTTTTAAAATAAAAAATGGACAGTTATTTATGGTACGGTTGTAATTCAACAAATTGAATGAGATGTTTGTGAATAAAGCCCTTAGATAATGTTTAAATATCTTATATATTATTTATGTTGGAAAGACCCGTTCTCAAAACGAAATATTGAACCAATAAACAAAATAAAGTACAGTTTGAAAAGGATTCATGTGTAGTGTGTGCAGTTGTACTAAAATTATATTAGATAATACCAGTATTCGTAAGTTAAAGGACCCAGGTTCCAATACTGCTGTGGTAGATAATTATATCCTGTTACATTGTAGCCGTGAATCAACCCTGTTGGTTTCTAGAGCCCTCATCGGGTCCACCGAGCTTCATGAAGTGGGTACCCTACCCTTAATGTGGGGAAAATCTAGCGGTTGAGAGTGATCTTGAAAACTCACCTCCTTGTATTACCGTTGTTCTAAAAACTGTCCTTTCTTGCAAAGTACTGAACTCATATGGTTCACATTATGATTATAATTATATTAATTAATAACCAAAAATACATAAAATTGTTTTCTATATTTTTTCGAATTTTTGAAAGATTTCCTGCAAAACAAAAAAAAAATCATCGAAATCAGTGCAGTATTAACTGATATTTTTATTTTAGCAAAAAGACAGTGCTATGTAAAGGGAGTGGCCTGCCATACTCTTCTTCAAAGGGAAAGTGAAGCTGAAAAGAGGGGAGTTGACCACGCCCTCGGAACTCAGGTTTAAGTTGAGGTTAATAGGAATATTCACCACTGTAATATATATGTAAAATAGAATTGTAATGGAAACAAAAGACATCCTATGAAACGTAATATGTTACCTACTAAATACAAAGCCAAGTTCTTACGTCTCCTTCAACACATCCTAATTAGCTCCTACTTCTCTGCCTGGAGTTTATCATTAGGTTTGCCTTTTCGGATTTAAATGAGGGGTTATGAAAAGGATATAAAATACGCCTCCACCCGCTTCCAATAACCTTATGTACAGTAAAAAAAATCTATTATGTTTAAATAAAATTAGCATGAATGATTTAATCCGTGAGTTAATTGTCGATTGAGGAAGTATTTCATACACGTGTCAAGTTTTTGTTTTATTTTTTACATTTTTTTTTCTAGAAATGGCTCATTGTGAATTATTTTATTATTATAACAACAGTTCCTTTTTGAAATTTCGCATCGGTTTTTTTTATATTATCTTTTCATTGCCATATAAAAATTAATAAGGTATAAATAGTAATGGAAATAATAAAATGGAGAAATCTCATATTATTAGTACTGTTAACCTTTCTCTTTTAGTATTGGGACTATATAACGAACAAGATACAAGATGCAGAGGGTTAATAAGGACTAAGATATCTTTTTACTGCAGTTATCGTGAAACCGACCCGCTAAGACCCGGTCACGATTTGCCTTTCACGGCCCGGGTCTCAATTTGGACTATTATGTTGTTATAAGTTAATCGAACCGCTGGAATATATCTTGCGCTCTTATTGTAATAACATTTTAATAATATTCAGATTGTGAAATAGAGTTAATCGAATATTCATCAGAGCCAATATTATGGAAAAATATTTTTCTTTAAAACATGGAGTAACCCTCGTTGTTTACATTAGCTCTTAACATAAAAGGATGACGAAAGTTTATTTATTTATCTTGTTGATTGATAATTTATTACCCATCGCTTCTAGCTTGTATTCAGTTATTGAGTATTTCTACTGTGAAAGTGATTTTTTTTTTTTTTACTGTTGGTGTTGATGTGCTGTCTTCATGAATCTGTAATTATTTATTCTTAATTTTTTTCATCTGAATAATTAATGGATATGTGAAACCATGGCTAGCCAATTGCTGGCTGAAGTTTAATGTATGGTCTTTTTGATTGGGTGGATGAGAATCCAAAAGGTACCAAGTGACATGTTATAGATGGCAATCAAGTAAAACTTTACACTTACATAGACTGAATTTTATTTTGTCACATGCTCCAGTCCCATATCACAACCCTCGCAGAATGGTGTCGTAATTGGAGGATAAAAATAAATCCCAACAAATCACCTCACTCTTCGTCGTAAACCTGCCGACTGCCCTACAGTGTACATTAATAATGTGGTCCTTACCCCTGTAGAACAGATTCGTTCTCTTGGATTGCACCTTGACAAACGACTAACCTCACACAAGACTGAAATGACTGCTCGCAGATTCCGACTATTACAGCACTTACTAGATAAACGTTCTAAACTTCCAACTCATTACTACAGACTGATCTACATAAATGTAATAAGGCCCATCTGGACGTACAGAGTTGAACTTTGGGGCTCCACTAAACCTTCGAATTCCTCTCGTATTTAATCCTTACAATCCAAAATCCTTCGTAAAATCCTTAATGCTCCTTACTTTGTCACAAATAAAACCATCCATAAAGACCTAAATGTTCCTTATGTCACCGATCTAGCCCGAACCCGATATCATTCCTTCCATTATAAACCCACTAGTTTCTAACCTTGCTTCCTCTTCCATTCCTGGCAATCCTCCGAGGCGCCTGAAAAGAAGATAACCTCGTGACCTAATATCGTAAAATGATTTTAGAGTTCTTCTACTGGGTATGTAGCATGTAGAGAAACCAAGCTGTATCATATTATTATGATCTTACTTCAAATTTGCTTGTTGTATTTTATATACAGTTGTAAATGTCAATAAATAAATTAATAAATAAAATAGGTTCAATACTTAAGGAAAGCAGCGATTTTTTGAGTATATTTGAAGTTCTTATTTTATAATCCGTACCGCTACACCCTACAAAGGGTAAAGGGTTAAGTAAGTTGTAAGGGAGTACTGTTTCTTGAACAATGGTTGTGCTATGAGGTGATTTGTTCAAAATATCAATAAATTAAGCAAACCCACTTTTTAGGGGCTGGGTGTGCTCTAGAAAGACTCCCAAATCTACAGAGCTGCTCATAGCTAAAGTAAGGATAAATAATTAACTGCCACAGCTGGTTTCTAATCCAGGCCCCGGAGTCCGCAGTGACTTACTCACGTAGCTATTCTGCTCTCCATTTTTTTTTTCAATATTATACAAAAACAATAATAACCTACAATTGTAAACATACACTTTTGTATGTAACCCTTTACATACTTCAATGTAGTCTTTATTAACGACCTAAGCATAATTTATGCTTCTAATATGTTGTCATAAATCATCGGATAATTACTGATCATCTCTCAATTTTATCAAGACTGAGATGAAAATTCGGTTCAGGCATAGGTAGACAAATCTTTTATTCACACAAGTGACAATTCTGCGAATAAGAGTTTTTTTTTATATCTACTTGTGCTTCAACAAAACATACACCTTAGTATAGACAAACATTTATTTTTCATTTAAATATCTATTGAGAGAAATGCTTTTTTCGGTAGTACAACGGGTTGCCAAGACATAAAGGACACCGATCTATGATTGGGTATTTAAACACTGCCATACCTAAAAAAATCACAAGAAAAAAGTTTGTCTACTTTTTATTTTTCAAAAAATAATTAACTATAGCCTAAATACAATACACATTAAATATTATTTTTAAGACAATTTTCTTTTATTTTTTATATATTTGATTTTGCTCCTTCCCACACAAAGTTATATTACATTTTTCTTATTCATTTTCACTATTTTGTTGTTCTCAACCGTATGTACGCTATTCTCTCTATTCCACACTCTCATACCTCCCCTCTCAAGCGATCCGCAGCACATGTTCAATCCGTGATACAAATACTATGCAAATCATAAGAAATTATTAATAAATAGAAATATACAAATAAATTTAAAAAACATAAGGATAGGTTAAAAAAAATTATTAAATTTATTAAAAAATAAAATAATTAAATGTGTTAAAACGGTAAACTATTGTATATAAGAGTGTAAATGTGACTAGAGATGATTTTATTTTACTTATTTATTTTTTTATACACATA
>NW_027104882.1:82304-85725 GCF_000696795.3 Halyomorpha halys | reverse complement strand
AATTAAATGTGTTAAAACGGTAAACTATTGTATATAAGAGTGTAAATGTGACTAGAGATGATTTTATTTTACTTATTTATTTTTTTATACACATAGTTTGATTATGTTCATTTTCTTTATCCTTCTGTTTGTATATATTTTAAGAGAGATTTATTTATTTTTATGTGCTTTTTTTTCTCATTTATTTATTAATTTTTATTCTTATTTTAATGTGATTATTCATCACTATTACCTATTGCCCACAATTGTGTGGCAGATTGTAATATCTATCAATAAATAAATTATTAATCTTGAAAAAAAAACGCTAAACAAAAAACAATTGTTTTTAATAAAAAATGTTAACAATAATTTGGATATTTTGATGAGTTAATTTGGTTTAGGTACAGATAGTAAACATACAATCTATTATCCCCAAATGAATCCCTTGACCTCTTGCCTACTTAATTTATTCTTTCTTGATTTATATTCATTCATTTTTTTACTACTAACAATGAGAGGTGATATCTTTTTTTAATTCACAAAATTGTAGGTACCTAGAAATTTTGATTGAAAAATTGTTATTTCACGATTATCAACGTTGTTCCTTCCTAGAATATATTTTAATAGAAAATAACAATATTAATTGGGGACGAATCATATTGGAAGCTTTCGTTTATAACCAATTTCTCAATTTGTCTTAGCTATTTCGAGAAATCAGATTTCACCTATAGTTAATTCTTTCATTGTTCAAATTCATCCATTTTTTATTTCGATTATATAAAGTGGTACTTTCAGTAATTTGGGCTGTGGGGATCTCAATACGTAAGTATAATAAATTTTATTGCGATAGCTATACCCTTAATTATTCATTTCACATTTAGGTGAGAGTAAATAAAAATATGGAGTTATTATACGAATTTTCTTAAATTAAATACTTCTGCTAATGACAAAAAAGTATTAATTAATTTAATACAAAATAGCTGTAAGGTACTCCAATTGTTTTTTATGGAAAACTTCAGTGATTTCCAATAAATATCCTCATCCAATTTCTATAAATTGGCAAGGACCTTCTGAATCCCGAAAATTGTTTTCACCTATAAATAACAACAGAGACTTGAATAAGCATAAATATGTATAGACCAGGTTTCCTTGAACTCCCAGGAACTAATTATAAATGAAAAAATTCTCCTTAGATCAAAACAAACATATTTCATTATATGTAATTAGGACTCTACAGTAAACAACGTAAAAACAATTTATTCTCGATTAATCACTAGGAAGCCTTTTGTAATACATATTAGAATGGTGAGGTGAAATTCTTTCTACGGAGTTTTTTAAAATAAAAACAGCTTCATTAATATTTACTACGTTTTGGGGTCTTTACCCCCATCATTAGTTACCTAATCGTATGGAGTGTTGGTATGAAATTTGTCGGAAGAATTTAACCACAACATTGAAATACATGTTACAAAACATTTCCTAATATAAATATAATATTAATTTAAAAAATTCCCATTTGAAGTAGTCATGGGTAAAGTTCAAGAAAAAGTACAATAAAATTTGTATGAACACGCCGTAGGATAAGAACCTGACAATCAGAGTAAAGACACCGAAACGCCGTAAAAATTTATTTTACTAAAATATATTTATCTGTTTATTAAAAGATTTTTTTACCAAAATGCACCAGAGAAAGAATTTCACATCAACATTCAAATATACCTACCTTTCTATAAAATCAGTACGCATTGAAAATTATATAAAGGTAGAAACTATAACAAGCAAATTTTTATTTATCCTTAGTAATATATTTATCGTTTATACTTGCCCACGCTCAGTGGAGAAGGGAGTGAGTTAAAGAAAAAAATATAATCGCAAAAGAAACAAAACAATAAAGAATAAATTGCTCCTTAGGCGCCACGTTATTTTTTTCCACTTAGAAATAACGAAAACCCTGAAACAATATGCCCAGAATATAACTACTATATATCCCTATATAAACAATTGTCGAATTATGACCACTGGCGAATACCTTTACATGTAGATAACAGAAAACCCAGGGGTGTTACCAACCCACTTGTTGAATTATCATAATATTCCGTGAACCACAACAAAAAAAAACATAAGTAACTTAACAAGTTGAAAGCAGAGAAAGAAGAGCAGAACTATATGTACAAAAGTTTAATAAGAAGAAGAAATATATGTACACAGAATGAAAAAGGAAAAAAAAAAAGAATTCTTATTAATTGATAAAATAATTAAAACTTATAGGTTGACTTAACCTTAACTTAAATGCTTAACCTTACTAACTAAATTTACATTATTATCCAAAACAGTATAAAAGCGAATATAAAATAAAAACAAAATAAAATTTAGTTCAAACCCCACGTAGTCTTTGGGTGTACTCCGGGCAGAACACAATGTTGTCCGTTATTTTCTTTCCGGTCACCGTCTCACCTTTCCCAGAAGTGTGAGGACGGCACCTGCCACAACTCTCCTATCCAGGACGTGTTGAAGAAACGTTACCAGGCACTGCACTACATCACCACTTCTAATGTTAATGACCGTCCATTGAAGTAGAACACCATAATTTTGCAAAACAAAACATATACGAAAACATTTCTCATATGGTGATATTTCGGTTCAAACAGTAAGCACACATGGACTATCACCACTTCACATTGAACAGTCGTAACGTGTTCAAAAATCAAACCTTCCCCTTCACAAAACCAAAAGTCACTTTCTTAAAAAATATCGCTCGTATTTTTTTTTTCACTATGACAACCATAACACCCCTTGTCTACGCAGATATAGCCAGTGTTTTTATTTCGCCATGACAACCGTAATACCCCTTGTCTACGCAGATATCGACAGTGTTTTTATTTCTCCATGGCAACCCTAACACCTCTTGTCTATGAAGATATCGCCAGTGTTTTTATTTCACTATGGCAACCGTAACAAAACCTCAAATTTTGCAGAAAGATGTATTTTTTTCAAAAAAGTTATAAAACATCATTATATTTTGTGGTCACTGAAAAACCTAATGAGCTTAATTAGCTATCACAACCAATGCAGTCTGGGGTGAAACCAGAGTACGTACGTACGAAAATTGATGTTTCTAAAACTGGTTCTGTAGGTTAATTGAGTGGACTATATAAATGAATAAAATTATATTGTAAGATATTAATTAGAAACATGGTTTATAGTATGGTGGAGATCCAAAAGGCTGTATTATTGTTAGTGTGTTAATTTATTTTGAATAAGGGGTTCTATTTCTTCTTAATATGAATGTTGATTTTTGAGGTACCTAATGGAGTTCTTCTTCGCTTTCTCAGTGGGCCGACAGTTCTCTGATAGTACAAGAGCCAAGAGGTGAATAAAGGCAGTTATCTCACCCCAATTTTTAATTACTTTAATGAAAACTATAATTACTAGTCAAAACTGA
>NW_027104882.1:77644-82254 GCF_000696795.3 Halyomorpha halys | reverse complement strand
AAATTATTAATATACAAAAATTACAACGTGTTCTTTACAAAATGAAGTAATAAGTAAATTTGAGAGCTTCGGTGAGGCTCGAGGTGCTGCGCTCTGATGAGCTTTTACTATACCGCTTGCTCCCTCTCGCTACATACCTTTCTATAAAATCAGTACGCATTGAAAATTATATAAAGGTAGAAACTATAACAAGCAAATTTTGATTTATCCTTAGTAATATATTTATCGTTTATACTTGCCCACGCTCAGTGGAGAAGGGAGTGAGTTAAAGAAAAAAAATATAATCGCAAAAGAAACAAAACAATAAAGAATAAATTGCTCCTTAGGCGCCACGTTATTTTTTCCACTTAGAAATAACGAAAATATGCCCAGAATATAACTACTATATATCCCTATATAAACAATTGTCGAATTATGAATACTGGTGAATACCTTTACATGTACATTACAGGAAACCCAGGGGTGTTACCTACCCACTTGTTGAATTATCATAATATTCCGTGAACAACAACAAAAAAAAAAAAGTAAATTAACAAGTTGAAAGCAGAGAAAGAAGAGCAGAACTATATGTACAAAAAGTTTAATAATAAGAAGAAATATATGTACACAGAATGAAAAAATAATTAAAACTTATAGGTTGACTTAACCTTAACTTAAATGCTTAACCTTAATAACTAAATTTACATTATTATCCAAAACAGTATAAAAGCGAATATAAAATAAAAACAAAATAAAATTTAGTTCAAACCCCACGTAGTCTTTGGGTGTACTCCTGGCAGAACACAATGTTGTCCGTTATTTTCTTTCCGGTCACCGTCTCACCTTTCCCAGAAGTGTGAGGACGGCACCTGCCACAACTCTCCTATCCAGGACGTGTTGAAGAAACGTTGCCACGCACTGCACTACATCACCACTTCCAATGTTAATGACCGTCCATTGAAGTAGAACACCATAATTTTGCAAAACAAAACATGTACGAAAACATTTCTCATATGGTGATATTTCGGTTCAAACAGTAAGGACACATGGACTATCACCACTTCACATTGAACAGTCGTAACGTGTTCAAAAATCAAACCTTCCCCTTCACAAAACCAACCACTTTCTTAAAAAATATCACTCGTATTTTTTTTTTTCACTATGACAACCATAACACCCCTTGTCTACGCAGATATAGCCAGTGTTTTTATTTCGCCATGACAACCGTAATACCCCTTGTCTACGCAGATATCGACAGTGTTTTTATTTCTCCATGGCAACCCTAACACCTCTTGTCTATGAAGATATCGCCAGTGTTTTTATTTCACTATGGCAACCGTAACAAAACCTCAAATTTTGCAGAAAGATGTATTTTTTTCAAAAAAGTTATAAAACATCATTATATTTTGTGGTCACTGAAAAACCTAATGAGCTTAATTAGCTATCACAACCAATGCAGTCTGGGGTGAAACCAGAGTACGTACGTACGAAAATTGATGTTTCTAAAACTGGTTCTGTAGGTTAATTGAGTGGACTATATAAATGAATAAAATTATATTGTAAGATATTAATTAGAAACATGGTTTATAGTATGGTGGAGATCCAAAAGGCTGTATTATTGTTAGTGTGTTAATTTATTTTGAATAAGGGGTTCTATTTCTTCTTAATATGAATGTTGATTTTTGAGGTACCTAATGGAGTTCTTCTTCGCTTTCTCAGTGGGCCGACAGTTCTCTGATAGTACAAGAGCCAAGAGGTGAATAAAGGCAGTTATCTCACCCCAATTTTTAATTACTTTAATGAAAACTATAATTACTAGTCAAAACTGACGAGTCTGCCGAGTATAAGTAGGGGAAATAAAAAATGGTGGCTGTTTCAATTACTTAAAAAACATTATTGTTTCATTCGGAGCTCTATATTTTAAAACTACCAACTAATCTAAAAGAACATTATTTGAAGAAGAGTAAATTTTCTGAAATAGCAACCCTAAGAGAGCTATTTACGCTCAGTAGTATTCAAGATATAGCTTTTAAAAAAGCAATATTTCTTAAAAAAGCAACATTTAGTAAAAATGTACTGAAAGATTAGTGTTTAATTAATTTAATTTGAGAAATCTATATCTCAGGAACTATGTGACGTACAGATGTCTGTTAGCACAAAATTAAAGCTAGTTTAATGGACTATAAAGTAGTTTATGACATTTACCTTCGTAGGAATAGTAGTTTTCATGATATCTGCTAAAATAAATTGATTTATAGTTGTTCGGACAATAAGTTTGATTTATGAAAAACTTTATTTCAGAAATCATTGGACGTACTGATGTCAGCCAGCGCTCAAATTAAAGCTAGTTAAATTGACTACAAAATAGTTGATCATGTTTATCTTTGTAGGAGTAGTAGATTTTATGATATTCGACAAAACAAATTCACAAAATGTTAATTTCTAGTTGTTCGTATAAAATTCTTGATTTTTGAAAAAATATATCTCTAGACCCATAAAACGCACATATGTCTGCCAACACTCACAATAAACGAAATTTAATTTACTATAAAGTAGTTTATGACACTATCTTTGTAGGGATAGTATTTTTTATGATATTCGCATTTAAATATAAAATTGGTAAATGAACATTTTACCGAACAACTATAAATAAATTTATTTTAGCAAACATCATGCAAACTACTGCTCCTAAGAAAATAAACAATATAAACTACTTTATAGACTATTAAACCAGCTTTAATTTGAGTGCTAATAGACATCAGTACGTCAAATGATTTTTGAGGTAAAGATTTTTTAAAATAAATTCACTAACTACTGAACTTTCACTACGACTTTCTGTACAACATTTTTATGAAATGTTTCTTTTTAAAAAGCTATACATCCAGAACAATGGAATGTAAATAGCTCTATAAGGGTTATATTTTAGCAAATTTACTCTACTTGACGTTCTCTTAAATTTTCTATTGTTGTTGGTAGTATTGTTGTTAAAGAAATAGAGCTCAGAATGAAAAATTAATTATTTTTAATGTCTTGAAACAGCCGCCATTTTTTATTCTCCCTAGGTATACTTGGCAGACTCATCAATTTTTTGACTTGTAATTAAAATAGTTTTCATTGAAGTAATCAAACATTGGGGTGAAATATCTGCCTTTTTTTCTCCTCTTGGGCTCTTGTACTACGACTTTATATTATACTCCATGTTTGTAAGAATGAATTAATTGAAAGTAGAAATGGTAACTAGTTTGGAAATGGCTTCGGATCTGGGCTAGAAAAATGAATAAATAGAAACATTTTCTTTTTTTGATTCAAAAGCAATCGCCACTTGTTTTTTCTCCTTATCTAGTCGGCCAACCGAGGGAAGGAACTTAGCTTACAGTGCAATGAATATAATTAAATTGAAGTTTCAGAACCCCCCTAAGGGGGGGGGGATTCTGAACAACACTTTTTTAAAAAAGGTTGATAAACCACTCAGATTTTGGAGATTAAAGTTGTAAAAACACGGCTTTTACTTACTAACCTTACGATATAAAATATGGTATATCTTATCCCTTATATAAGCGTTCACTGTATTTATATAAAACGATTCATAGTAAAAGCTACGGCTTGATAAATATAGAAAGTTAAATCAATTTTAATAACCCTTAGTTACCAGGGAGTGCCATACCACTATTCTCACGCCACATAGATCACGCCCATTAAATACAACTTTAAGTTGAATTTAATAGGGATTTCACACATAAATGTAATTACCTGCAAAATAGAAGTTTTAGTAAATGTTATTTCGAATAATTTGGGGTATCTATATTTAAATCCACTAAGCCGTTCTCAAAAAATTCGTACTTCTCTCTATTCTGTTCATGCTCATTTCAATGTGAATATTAAGGATCTCAAAATATATTTATTGTTCTTTAAAGTAAGAAGTGAATATAAAATTGAATTAACTTGGTCAGTTTTTAAATTAATGTTTTATAGGAAGAGTTAATTATATTATTTTGTTTTAAGCAAAACATTAAAACATAAAGAGGTGTAGATAGTTGATCGCAGATTACTGATCGTAGAAGATTACCGGGGGATAGGAGGGTGCGGTCAGGAAAGAAAAACATAAATAAACTAAAAAATATTTATTTACGCCGTCGTTTCGATCTGAGTTTCAGGTCTTCATCAGGGCTATAGAACAAATGAGATAACCACTATCATTAAGAGAAACCTAAAATTGAAAAGGAATATACAAACAAATTTGGAATTATACAAAATATTGAATTGAATAATACAAAATAATTGATTAATAATCATGGAATTAGACAGTAGCTGATTGATACCAGTGAAAGATGACATATAATATTATGTAGATAAGAAGATATGTATAGATATGGTTGCAGTGTCTAAAAAAAATAAAAACAAATTTGAATCTACAAATTGAACAGTATGAACAGAAACTTACAGTCAAGCGGGGAATGTTTTGCTAAAACTGATTGTTTTGTAGAAAGCCACACTAGAGTGAGCGACGGAAGGACAAAGGATTAACTAGAAACGTGACTGTCGAGAAAGACCTAAAACACAGGTCGAAACGTCGGAATAAATAAATATTTTGTTTATTTATGTTTTTCTTTTTGACCGCACCCCTCCTCCCC